>NC_050605.1:21808449-22108449 GCF_013368585.1 Megalops cyprinoides
TTTTTGCAAAAAACAGACATAAAACTCTCAGCACTGAACAAGCCTCCATACTCCAATCTTGACTGTAATGCAAGCCCCTGCAACAGCATATCCACCCATTTGCACTGCCTCATTTTAAGATGTTCAACTCTATAAAATCAACCTCTGTTTCCTTAACCTCTCCTCCACATGCTTACTCTGCTCACCATAAAAACTGTAAAACAAACCAGAGAAGGACACTGGTTTATATTTAAAAAGGAGGGCCACACTGAGGCACTTCACATTCAGCGCAGTTCATTTGCATGCATAGGGTACATTTCACCTCCGCCTCAGCAGGCTGACACCTTACTGTGAGAATGAAAGGGATTCCAGCCCACATCCTGATCCATGGAGGTATGTAGTGGCAGCACTTAACTTTGTCTTTAGGTACCGAATACTCTGGAAACAGGACCTCAATGAAGGGATTCTGTCTTGTTCATCACACGAGGGATGAAATTCAGATCATAACACAGAAATGGATCCGTCATCAGATATTGAAAATCAGAATTTAGGGACTGCAGATTCTAAGAGAGTGTAGTTGGTACATTCCTGAGGTTTAACAGGCTGCAGTAACTCTCCAAGTGCCGGCCACCCAATTCTTAGTGCAGACATTACCATGAAACCACCCACTGGGGCACAGAAACCATAGAAAAAGCTTTTAAGAACTGGATCTATCCTTCTTTTTCCTGTAATTCCTTCAGGGCTACTCGGCCCTGGTGCAAGAAAGCCACAATCCACAATCCAGCAGGGTTGTCTTTATTTCATCTCCTTTTCCCTTAAACCAGTAACACTATCAGACCCGGGGAGGGAAGCCCACCTGGTTTGACGAGGAGTGAGAAGTTGGATCAGGTGGTTTAGCGCCAGGTTGGAGAGCAAGGAAGCAGATTCCAGGACTGGGGCCGAGTAGCACTGCCGTACACTCAGAGCTGTTCCCATTTCATCAATGCTGGAGCTAATTTACTCATGTTCCTTGCACTCAATCGTCAATCAGTTCACAGACATCGGAGTAGAAGTCCATGCACCGCAGATTATCCCAACCATGTGCTTCTACAAAACTAATGTCATATTTGGTGAGCTGTGCGATTTATTCATGATATTTAACGATTTATGTTTCCCCATTTTAGCCACTAGTCATGTTAGTGGTGGCTGGAAATTTCTGAACGGGGGATGTTTTTTTCCATAACTGTTGGCTCATGTACACAGCAGACGATAACAGTGATATTAGAGAACTCATTTAGTTGCTGAGAGCAAACTAAACTCTTTGCAAATTTTGTGGCCCAAGCACTGTAATGCAAGCAATGGTCTGACAGCATACAAAGCTTCTGAGCGAGTCTGAACGGGTAAGAAAGTGTTGAGACTGATTTTGTATTAGTGTAAAATGGTAAAATGGTACATCTGTAGCGCCGGTCTTGTACTGCATTAAGTGGAATTGGGTCCTGGGTTAGAAGAAATGGATACATGGTTTAACAATTTCTGCAACTGGTATAACTATATGGGTCCCTGTACTATGTGTTTGCATCGTAGCATTATGGAACATTGTTGTAGGATGGAGATGAGATGTATCAATTACATTATGGTTACCTTGCTATAACTGTATTGTGTTTCAACAGTAAAGTTCTGGGGTAAAACAGAATTTCCAAGCATATCAAATTAAACACTGATTGATAGCCATGACAAATGCAGAGCTTACGCTACATAACGATTAGTTCAAATTTACACACTGAATTTCTCTTTGCTTGTTCTGGAAGGTGACAATCTCAGATGAGTAACATTCCTCCACCTCTCTGTCATTGCCACTATTTGACTTGGCGAAGTTTCAACAAGTGTGCACCTTTCCAATCACAAAACCGCAAAACGAGTCTTGGCTCGATCAGAGGGCTTCAGCAATCCAAGGGTGTCAAAAATGATGCCATGTAAGCTTGGCATAATGCCAACGTTTGGTCCAAATAGCACCTAACTGTTTACTGATTAATTTGTGAACTTAGTGGTACATATTGCACACATATCACCCTTGTCTTGATACCTACATTGACTGGTAGGTATTCAATGCATTCAACCAGTCTACGCAGGAAAAAAGTGTTGCCTTTTGAGATATGACCAAAAACAGAAACAAAGTGACATTCTTTAGCTGTTTTGTACCTCATTGTATTGACATCTACTGTGACTTAGTAGGTTATTAGTTTTCATAAAAAAAAAACACTTATTCTGTTCAGAAGTAGTTTGTAGTTATAAAAGACATTTAGAAACATAATAAGAATGATAATAGTAATAACTATAAAATTAATGAATATTTTTTCTTCTGAATATAAATACTATAAAGTGCAAAAGATAATGATATGTAGTGTGTATATGTAGTGTGCAAAAAAAATAATATCCTTACAATTTGCATTTTATTATATTTAAGGTTTCATGTTTTTAAGTAAGAATATAAAAATTCACGTTGCTGGCCAGAATATTGCATGTTGCTTTTCTGATTGACTCTGCTCATACTGGTTACTGAATTCCATTCACTGTTGTATGATTGCAACTTGTGGGGGAGGGGGGGGGATGAATTTGAGACACTGGGCCACAGACTGTTTCTGCATGAATTTGGGAACTCAATTCCTGGTTTATACACTTATTCTCTCCCAGTGAATTTCAGAAATCATTTAAATGAATGTTTATTTCGACTTCAACTGAGTTATATCTGAATCATTAAAAAAAAAGTAATCAGTGCAGCACTCATCAACACATCCAGCAACATTCTGATTTCACGTTTAATGGACTGAAGAAGAGGAAGAGGGTAATGTGGAATAGGAAAAGCAAATCAGTTTCTTTGCTACTGACTATAGCTGTAAACCAAAGAACTCATATGCTGCATGTGGCTGTAAACACTAAATACGCCACAGTGAGCTAAGGACCATGTGTCTGCTTGCTTGTAAAAAGTCTAATATCATATGAGACTATGAGTTGATTCTTAAAGTCAACACGCCAGTAGCAATGAAACTGCTATGAAAAGGAGAGGGCAAGGGGGTCTGTTTGAAAAAGATATGCACCTTCAGTCATAGGTTCTATTTTTTTCTCTTTTTTTTACACTTAGTACAAAATAAGACATTTCTACCCGTTAGTGCTTTGTTTAAAGATACTATAACATAAATAAACATTTATTTTCAGTGTTCAAACAGACAGTTCCAGTGTGACTGGACAGCTAACATACTCCACCATTTTCCAGTTGGCAGTAGAGGACCTACTTGAGAAACTCCCGAAGCGGACTCAACTCGCTATGTGCCCAAAGGCCCTAAGCTTGTACCATTCCTTTGGACATAGCTCAAAAAAGGATTTCAGTTTGTTCACCTCATAGTCACTTCTGATTCCCCCCCAAAAGTTTGTTAGAAGTTTGGAAGACCAACCAGAAAACTAAGGCATCTGTAAGGCTTGGTTAACTCCTCTGTAGAAAATGCTTTCATTGTCTTGCTCCAAAACATCCTGGGAGTTGAAGTCCATCTGTGTTTCCTTTATATGCTTCTCACAGTGAGAAAGAACTACAAATTCCACAGTGCACTGCATAGATCCCATCTGGGACACTATTTGTATCCAATGTGTCTTTTCTTTCAGTCAGTCTGGACACATCAGTGCTTAAGAACACTTTTTTCTTTTTTTTTCCAGAAAAGAAGTGGGCTTTAATCTATTATTTAATAGATAGATTTATCTATTAACATTTAACCTATTATTTTTTTAACAGGAAATAGATTCTGATGTGCAAAAAATGCCATGACGAGTCAATATTGTTAATCCCATCCTTTGATATCCTCTTTACCGTTCCCAGAATTCTCCTCTCCTTCTTTCTCGGTTCCTCTTCTCCTCGGCCCCGCCCCCTCAGTCCCCCTCGACTCCTTCCCCCCACCCGACCCCTCCCTCCCTCGGGTCTCATTTGCAGGTGAACACCTCCGTCCTCTCGCTGCAGGTGTTGCACTTGACGAAGCAGCACCACTGGAACTTGCAGTTGCACTGCCACACTTTGGTGTACTGGTGCGTGTTGTAGCCCCGCCCGCAGCACATTAAGTCACAGCCGTCCGTGTGGGGGGAGGTGCGGTTGCACAGCCGGCCCTGCGTGCCCACGCTCCCCGTGGCCGAGTCCTCCTCGCAGTAGTTGGGCGAGCGCTCGATGTACACCAGGTCCGTCTCCGTGGGCTTGCGGTAGCTCTGCGCCTTCTTCACCTTCAGGAAGGTGGGCTGGCGCAGGCGGCTGGCCCGCACCACCTCCACATGCACCGCCTCGTTGTACTTGTCCTTCAGGACGTAGCCGATCTCCCGGAACTTGGGCAGGGTGGTCCAGCACGTCTTGGTGGTGCAGGACCCCGAGACGCCGTGGCACTTACATTCCAGCTTCATCCTCTCCTCCAGGACCTGAGGGAGAGAAGAGGCTTTACGTTAGCCCGGCGCTAACACCTCGTCAGAGTTAGCATTCAAATCAAGGCCTCAAGAAAAATTCAGAAGTTTTTACATTTCAGGGCTCAATTCCGCTCATGTGGTGCATTCTTGCCCTTTGCTGAGGGACAGAGACACGGTTAACAGGATCTTCATGTATTCTCTAAGCATGACTCAT
The DNA here is from genome assembly GCF_013368585.1 of Megalops cyprinoides. Classification (NCBI taxonomy): domain Eukaryota; kingdom Metazoa; phylum Chordata; class Actinopteri; order Elopiformes; family Megalopidae; genus Megalops; species Megalops cyprinoides. The sequence goes on from NC_050605.1 coordinate 21,813,053, forward strand.
CAGTAAGCATTTGGCCACATTTAAGATTTCCTGTACAAAACAAAAGCAGTGGTCTTCAAATTGTCAGGATCCTGAAAAAAAATCAACAAGGAAGTATGACTACAATGAAAACTTCACATCAGGAGCAACAGTTTACAGGCTTTAAAAGTAGGCTAAAATGAGCCATTATGAACAAGCGTACCTTTTACATTTGCAATTAAACATCACATTAGCTTACACATATATTGTTTTAGAGTTACGGTTTAGCAAAGCTGACTCTTGCTTCTGTGATCTTCGATTAAATGTCATTTCCCTCAGTGAAAATGCAGTGAGCAGTTTACAGAGTAACAATTACTCTCTGTTTTTGCTCTCAGTATTTGCTATTGTTTAAAAAAAAATCATACATTTTTTGTTGCTTTTAAAGTAACTGTATAAATTGTTTCATTGAACTCTTAAACATGGGCAAACTTGGACAACTGATTCATAAACTGTAATGCTTCTTAACGTCTGAACTTCTTTCATACATGTGGTCACTTTTCTGAATGCATTTCACATTTCTGGGAAAGTGTGAAGTGTAGATAAAGTTGTTACTTTGACCCTATTTGGCATTAAAATAGCAAAACAGGCTTTCTCACAGGTCTGCTGCAGTTCCAGTACTAAACAAAAATGTAACAAAATGAAGTTTTTTTGGATAGTTCTTTTGAAGTATATCTTCAACAACAACAGGCCAGTAATCACTAGACCAATCACTAAAACAATAATCAAGTTTAGTTTCTGTTAACAAGGTTTTTGCCAGAGTATTTCATTTGTTTTTGCTGAAAATGTTCATGTAAATAACACTGATTTTGTGAATTGTTATACAAAATACAGTAAGAGGACAAAAAGCATTTGCGTGGGATTTTGAATTGCAATGGAGTTGTATTTATAGAACATTTGTAATATTTCACTGTCACACAGAAAAAATTTTTGAACTTTCTCCATATGGGAAATGGGCAAAACCTTTTTTTCGACATATCTGAAATTCTGAAATGGACACTGATGCCAGATAGATGTCAAATGCAAGGAAAAAATGCACTTACTGGTGGAGCTCTACTCTGTAATTTCCCCTACCTTCCGAAAGACCACATCAATAGTCTGAAAAAATAAATGTAGATCGCATATAACTGTGCATGTATTCTATTACGCTCGAGTTAAATGTGGAGCATTCAGTTGCTGAATGTATTACAGATTTGTGCAGACTTCCTCAACAGACCACTATTAACTATTTGCATCTGGACCACTGAGTATTTCAAGCAAATGGCCTGGCACAGAAACCAAAACGTACATATTTGTATCTATTTTCCTATTAATATTTTCATATTTTCTTTCATATTTCGACTGTTTAAACATTTAAATCCATGTTCAGGCAAATAGACGTTTATAGACTTAGATCTGATATGTCATGTAAGAAGTGTAGTTCAATTGTCATTTCACCAGAAGTTCTGTAATCATTGTATGTATCCATATTGAAAATCTCCTAAAACTAATTTCAAATCCATTTGTGGTTTCCTAACCAGCTTTGTTATGAGCTAATCCTCAGGCAAATCTTAGAACCCCTTGCCCCATCTCTCCTGTTGTTCACTCAATTTTCATATTTCTTGATAAATTAAACATAATACATGAATACAGACTCCACATCACAAGCAATATAGTCCACTTTGACAGTCTGGGTCAAATTAGAATGTATGTCCATGCTAATAGGTTCCTAGTCACACAGTAAAAGACTGAAGAGATACCACCAACTTCACAATGTATTCTGGGAATTGAACACAGGGACAAAACAAGAGTCAAATGTTGAATACGGTTGTACTGTACATGCTTTGAAGGCTCACTCAGAGACTGAAAAAAATTAGATTGAGTTAGATCTAAATCCTTAGCCATCACTCATGCATTTGGGGTGGGGGGATGGGGTATGTCGTCTGCTGACATCATAGAATGACATTTTTTAGGGAGATTTTTCTTTGGTGGTACTAGCAGCATAGAAAGGAAAGGGACAACACACCATAGTTTAGATTTCTGGTTTAGATTTCTATAAATGTAATGCTTCTATTTTTGTAGTTCAACACATTTGGGACTGGGAATTTCATGTTTATCCTTATCACTCATTTAGGGACATCTGATAAAAAATTGTCTAATGAGTTACAAGAAAGGTATAACTTATAACGGTCAGTCACACTGAAAACTACGCTCACAGAGCATGTGAAATCAGATATTGTTAATGTCCCATCTCTGATCTCCCTTATGCTGTGAATGTCTGAGAGACAATTACAGTGCATTTAAATCCATATAACTATAAGTTATCTATAAGTTTACTTATAGATAACTATAAGTTCCAATAATACAGCATGTAGAGCATAATTGTAATCCTGCAACAGATTTTGGGTGAAGGTCAGGCTGGTGTTCTGAATGGGTCATGGGGGGGGGGGGGTTAGTTAGTTAACGGTCCCAGGGATCCATCCCCAGCTATAGCACTGAGGTAGGATATCTACCCTTACTGAGCCTCACCGGGTGCATGAATACAAGTTCACTCCTAGCATTCATGTCCTAATTGTGTCAGCAAAAAATATTTCCAGTGCCCTTTTTTTTCCTGGCACCATGCAATGGCAGCGCCAGTCATGGTTTATATGAAAAACTTTCGCAAAGTAATTGTTTAATCCGCTGTAACCACCCCGTGCACGCAGAAAGCCATTGTCCCAGACTCAGTGTGGAATTCGCCCGTTCCCCAAAACTTTGCTGGATGTCTAATGAAAGGGACATAAAAAGACACAAAGGCACAACAGGATCGGCTTGCAAGTCCAGCTTTGGGTGTAGTTTGAGAAACGAGGAGACCCAAAAATGCGGGGCACGGACCACAATTATTGTCTCGTATGAAATCCAACTGATAGATGAATCATTGGAAACATTTACTTACATGGTGTCTGTCAAAGACTGTCGTCTGCTACCAATTAGTAAAGTATGAGCAGGGATTTCTAATTGGGATCACTCACGTCAATAACACTGCACCCAGAGGATGAAAGTAAAAAAAAAATACATTTCATGTGTTTCTGGGTGTTCGTGTTGCATTTCTGAGAAAAAAAAAAAAAACAGGGGCCCGCTTGTGGCCGAAACAATCGTTTCTGTCTCGAGCATGCAATCCTAGACGGACGCATATTTGCGGATAAACTGGTGTTACTGGTTCTCAACACTGTTTCAGTCTGTGGAAATGTTTTGTGTTACGCGTAATTGGATTCAGAATCAGCGATTCTGAAAGGGTTTCAGGGACGACATCGCTGAGGACACATGGAAAAAGCCATCGCAGCCATTTCAGGGCAGATGCGTCTGTTCAACATAAAGCGCTCAAAAGCCTGCAATTTCAGTATCGGGTTCTGCCACAATCAAGTTTAGCATTGGGCAGCGGACTGGCATTGCGTGGGATAAAGTAGGATGCTGTATTGCTCTAGACACTACAGACTGGCCTTTTGACCCAATGTGTGTGCTGTTATGTTAAAGTCTACTTTTAGACATAGTGGTCTGATGCTGAGGTATTTAAAACACACATTCTCACTATATTCCAAATGTGAGTGTAATATTACATTACATTATTGTCATTTAGTAGGCACTTTTTTCCAGAGTGACTTATGATAGGTTACTATTTTTATATATGATCATATATTTTTACATATTATTACATATTTTTTACATACGGTTACGAGCTCTGCTCCTTACCACTGTGCTACAGTGCTGCCCCAGCTCCTTTATGGACATTATTCAGATTCAAGATGAAGTACAGCATGCTGTATTCTATTATCCCTTTCTAAGAAGTGGTGGAATTAAAGTATTCAACCAGCCTTGATGGCTATTCAAATTTTCTCTCTCTCACTTTTAATATGTGTGTAATTTTAATCGACATATGAAGATGCGGTCTTCACTATGGGCACTTTTTACTCCTTCCTATTTTCATTCATCAGTGTGTATGAGTGTGTTTAAGGGCCCTGTGCATTTTCACTTACAGACCTCAGAAAGAAAGTTTTTGTCATCATGTTCGACAGTCAAGCATGAGAATGCGTGTCAAGCTGGCAGGGCATTGGTTTATTGGTAAATTGGGTAATTGAGAAGCCACACCCACCAGGTGTTAAAAGGCAGGTTGTGAAGTGGGGAAAAGAAAAAGAAAACTGGGGAGAGTTAGTGTTTTGTGCTTTGGATGGACGGTTTAGTCCTTGTTTTTAACTATTTTACCTTTTCATTTGCCTGTTGTGCTAGTTTTCCCTCCTCTTCTTTATGAAGAGTGATTTTGTACCATCTCTGTTCCATCTAAACCTTTTCTCATGGGATAAGTTTCAGCCAGATCCTCCACACCACTACAAGTTAAATCCAATGCAAATTCAAATGATTTCACACAAAGTCCCTTTAAAGAACTGACCTCAATGCCAGCATGCAGTCCAAGTTACATTTCTGCAAATGAAGCCAGCTGACAGTGAGAAATTAATAGCATTGCATGCCGCATCAGCGTATTAGCATGAGATTCATCGCTGGCCCTCAGCTTCGATTCCGCTCCCTTTTCTCACTCGAGGGCAGCGGTTGAGCCATCAGCCAGGCCAGCTTCGCATGCATCCATCCTATCATCTCTCGTAGTTCTGACTACGCCACTCCTTAGCTGCCCGTCATGCGTGTGGGATCAGTACTGGAATCAGTGTACCCAGTGGAGGGGCGGCACATTTCGGGTATGGGAGAGAGACTTGTAAAAATATCCTGTTTCTGATTTCATAACACTCCATAACTTTGTGAACGGGCCAGAGAGAGGGGTGGCAGACATCCATCTGGCTCCCGCTCACTCGGCTCTCGTTCCCATCACACACGATAAAACCTCAGATATTAATTAGATCCATTTGTCGCCAGCGTTCCGCTGAAAGCGAGCCTCTTTTCCGTGTAACAGTTTGTGTTGTTTGGTGTTCTTAGATGACTGAAAATAAACAAACAAGGGCCAAAACACAGGGACCCGGGCCAGAAGTGTTGGTGGAGGGAAGGGGACGCCACTTAAAACACGAATGCAGTAATTGGCTGAAACAAAACAAGCCTAAGCATCACTTATCAATCAACGCTGCACCGCATTGTGGCCCCAGATCTCTGCCGAAGAATTTTCCTGGTGATTTTCGGTTCCCATTTGTGTTCACTCTGCCTCAGATAACAACGTCTGATAGACATGTAGACATGCACACACTCACACACATGCTACTGGGGTATGTAGTTTGTCGCTAGTTAACTACTGTCGGTAAGATGTCCTCAGTTTAAGATGTATGTCAAAAATCACAATGTCTATGACAGAAACAACACAGGTGAAAACAACACCTTGATTCTTTCTAGTGCTTGAATGAGTGAATAATTAAGTAAATAGTAAAATAAATATATGATGTAAATAGCAAAAGACATAAGCAAGTGGTTATTCTGCTGCTGATCTGCGTGTTGAGTTGAGTGTGGGTTTATGCTTTCCATCTGAGCAGTTACCTTTCTTCCTGCCTCATTGTTATGTAGGTTCATCAGCCGCCTGGCGTTTTTTTTGATCTCGCGGGCGTCTACGAACCTTCGGGAGAACTCAATGCCGTATTTGATGTCAGCCGAGCAGCCTCCCCACTTCCAGCCCTCCTCCTGGTTGTAGTAGCCCTGCTTCTCGCGGTCGCAGCCGCAGTTGCTGAGGTTGCCCTGGCTGCAGGCGGCCGTGACCGCGTGGGCCACGCCCGCCGCCGTGATGGCATAGGTGAACGCCGCCTCCCTGCTGCCTGCGGAGAGGAGAGGAGGGGAGAGAGAGGCGGTCAAACCTGCGGCCGGGCGGCAGGAGAGAGGGTGGGAGGGTTGGGGAGGAGGGGGTGGGTGAGAGGGTGGGGAGAGTGGGCAGGGTTTGGTTTGAGGGCAGGTGAGAGGGTGGAGGGAGGTGAGTGGGGAGAGACGGAGGAGGGGGTGTGTGGGGTGAGAGGGCAGAGGGGGTGTGTGGGGAGAGAGGCCAGAGGGGGTGTGTGGGGAGAGAGGGCAGAGGGGGTGTGTGGGGAGAGAGGGCAGAGGGGGTGTGTGGGGCGAGAGGGCAGAGGGGGTGTGTGGGGCGAGAGGGCAGAGGGGGTGTGTGGGGAGAGAGGGCATAGCATCTGTGAGCAGGGCAATGCATGTGTGGAGCTGCAGTGTCAGGTCCCTAATCTAAGAAGCAGCTCTCCACCACAAACAAGCACCTGCATTGGCAGCGATGGCCCTTAGATTGATTAGGCTGCTGTGTGTATGTTGGATTTTGATAGTGAGTTTAATTAAGATCTTGAATTTCTTAAATAATGTAATTACATAGCTTTTAGCTACATTTACCTATAGCTGTTTTAGGGTAGATTTGATGATACATTCACACACACTTGATCACTCTCTAACATCCTGAACTACATTAAACTAGCTTCAAGGCTTAACCATTATGGGATGCCTAAAGTATTCCTCTGAAAAGCATAACCTGAGGGAAAGTCCTTGGTTGGGCATTCTAAGCACTGAGGGAAAAACCACTTTTGAGGAGACATGCACCTGGTGTGTACTTTTCAGTCATTATAGTTATTACTCATATTCAGCCAAATCACTTTTCTTTATTGTCCAATCTGATATCCCTGTTTACACAATACTTCCATCACATCACACCACAAATCACATCACATCAGATCGCATCAGATCCGCAATTAACTGTTCCATAATCAGCGGCACAACGGAATGAATTTAGTTTAGATCTAGACGATATTTACTTGCATTGTACTGTGACGCAAAAAAAATCCCACGTTACTTAGTTACAAATCTCTGCACATCGGTCCTTAAAACGTCATCTCATTCACAAAAGCACGAAAGGCAGCAGCTGAGTCCAGCAGACAGACACCCAGGATGGGGAAGGAGAATAGATGGCAATATGTAGCATTGTGACTTTTTGTCAAATATTCCCGTGTTACATATAACAGATCTCCATTACATTGCATTACGTTACGTCATTTAGCAGACACTCTTACTCACAGTGACTTCAAAATAAGCGCATCACTATGCTAAGAGTAGTTATCGAGAAGTATTACAAGAGGTCATTAAGATACTGAGTTAAGTGCTAAACTAGTGTAGAGTGCTTTTTTAAAATAGAAAATAGGGATAGATAGAGAGGACAGGGATAGGGAAAACAGGGATAGATAGAGAGGATAGGGATAGGGAAAACGGGGATAGATAGAGAGGATAGGGATAGGGAAAACGGGGATAGATAGAGAGGATAGGGATAGGGAAAATAGGGATAGATAGGAAGGTAGACAAGAGATGCAGCATGAAGAGATGAGTTTTCAGTTGTCTTTTGAAGGCACCCAGGGGTCTGTTGTACGGATCCCCCTGCTTCCTCCTAAAGCAGTGATATCGCTGAATTTCCCATCACTTCCTCACACACATGCTGCAAGTGCGCCGTGTCTGAAGGTTTGCTCGTGGCAGAAACTCTCGTAGGTGCTGTCCAAAGTGCTGAATTCCTCCTGTAAGCACCTTACATGTTGGACACATTATACCAGCAAGGTCTGCAGGTCTGAATCATAAACTGATATCTGTTTTAACTCAGCAGGTAGCGTAATGGTCGAAACAAACATTTGCCGTAATGATCATCATGTCATAAGGGCAAAGCCCTCAGCCTCACCTGCACAAATCATTAACAAACAGTCCAATGACAAAAAAACTTGATAAAACGAGACACCTCTGTGTCCCTGTCAATATCACAATGTTTGTTTCCTATCAGATTCAGAAGGCTTGATATCCTTGGTATAACTTGTGGTAGGGCTTGAATAGTGTGAAGCTCACACTTACTGGTCTGGGAGTGTTGTTAGCCTGGTCTGACACTGTTGCTCGTTTAAATTGAATGGATAATCATATTGCTGTGATGGAAGCCGCTCTGGAGAAGAGCGTCTGCTAAATGCACATATTGTAATGTAATGTAATGTAATGTAATGTAATGTAATGCTTGGTGACCAGTGTGTTCTGAGTCATCACTAATGTGACAGTGATAGCTTCTCTCATGGGGCCATCAGAGAGACTGCAGGAGGTTATGACTGTCTGGTTTTCGTGCTTGCTTTATATTTGCAGGGTAATTTTGAGTTGTTTGGTCATTGTCTGTTTTCCATCCAGCTACATTTCATATTTGCTCCTGTATTTATCCTCTTTTGAACTGTCACATGTTTCTGAAACCTTATGCATTTTAAATAAACGAACAGAATCTTCACCAATATACATAAAATAGAGTTGCCAACCTTGATCAACTTGAAATCAGCTTTAGCACTAAATCACCTAGTAACTTCAGCAGTAAAATGTGTAACATTGTCCCCGTGGGAGTCACAAGACTGTATATCTGAGGAATTTATTTCTGAAACTGAATGAGTCAGAAATACACTAGTCATCTGGTTTGCGTAACTGTCTGAATTTTAATGGTCTGTGGTTTCTGGCTCATCATGATGAAGGTAGATTTTGAGAAAGGACAGAATTACTATGAGGCTACTGACAAAACTGAGACAAATTGAAACTCCAAAAGAAACATAAAACTATAACATTTACTTGCTAAGGAGTTACTCTTATCCAGAGCGATTTACATAGGTTACAATTCTTCCAGCTGGATATTTTACTGAGGAAACTATGGGTTTAGCACATTCCCCAAGGGTAAAACAGCAGTACCCCAGCAGGGAGTTGAACCGGCAACCTTTAGGTTATGAACCCTGCTCGTAACACTACACCGCACTGTTGCAGTGGCACAGATTATGAAAGCTAGGGAATTCAAAATCACCATCCTCATTCGAAAAATTTGAATTGTACTGTGTTTTACTTGTCTACAGCAACAACGCTGTGGTCAATTCCAGTTCCAGCTGGTACTCTGAACTGGGGCCTGTCTAGGATGTGACCGCTGCTGTTAATGCCTTCTCCAGCGATTGTTTATTCAGAACTGCCCGTTACTCTGGTCACTGTGAAGTTTTGTGAAAATGCCATGAACTCCCAGGCATAATGGCTGAAATGGGCCTAAGGTCCTTGTTTTTCATCCTCCCACAACAGCTTCCAGTTTGTGTAAAGATTCTTGGCAGGACTTCAAAACTACTGTCGAAATCAGACAGTGCTGTTGGGCGCAGCAGAAAAGCTTGTCCTTCATTTCATCTATATTGACTAAGGGATGGTGGCACACTGAGAGGCTGTGAATGTATGCCATTTTAAAGAAATGTTCCTGCTTTGTGTATTTGTGAAGGTTTGTTTGCAGTGGCCATTGCTGCTATGAGTATATGTGAAGGATGCATGTCCTTGTGAATGCTTTGCCATCCCCACATATCTGGGAAGAATTGGTATCCTGGGGAATGGCTGCTTTGTTAAAGGAAGGGCATATGTGCAGGAGGCCTTGAGGGGCTCTCACTTGCTGCACAGGCATGTGGTTCATGAAAAAAAAAAAACCTCGCACAGGGGAAAAAAACCTGAGTAGGCCAGCCCAGAGCTCTGACTGCGATCCAAAGGAACCACCCTGGGATATCCTTGCAATCTGCCAGTGGAAAGCTGGACTGACCAGAAAAACCTCAACGAACTTGGAAAGGTTTGGAGAGAAGAATGGGGGGAATATTAAACCAGATGTCTAATAGAGTTTAGTGGCAAGTGTCTGCGACAGTGTCCAAGATGGAAACCGAGGCACGGCACAGCGCTGCTCCAGGCGCAGGTAGCGTAGCTCTCCGACCCCCCCCCCCCCCCCCCCCCCCCCACGCCCCTCACTGCTCCCCCCATCACCCCCCCGCCCCTGCGCCCGGCGTGTGAACGCGGCCTTCGCCTCGCACGACCGCACCTCGGCCACTCTCCGGGTCGGCCGTGGGGTTGCGCTGAGGAGCGGGCCAGACATTTCCGAATGCGGTGGCGATTTTACGACAGCGTCCGCTTGGGAAAACAACAAGCGGACCACTGAGCGCATTTTGCATCATGCAGCGGACCAGATTTACAACCTGCGAGAGTACAGTCAGTGCTCCCAACAGTTATTCTGGTCTTTTTTTTTCCCCCTTCCATCACAGAGCTACGTGCTACATTGAAAGCGCAGTAGTACTTACAGTGTGCACTGTAATGGACAGGAAGCAGAATGCTTCTAACGCGAATTAACTTAGACACTGTGGCTGGGGGGTCTTCTGCAAGGCACTGCAGTTATGAGAACCGCATTTTGGGAGATTTCACTGGACTGGACTGCGGATAGGATTGTGCCTTTGTCGTGTGTGTTTGTAAATGGACAGAGAAAAAAAAGAGGCCAATCTGCTCGGGGAGAACACCGAGCAGTGTGATGTTTTAATCAGACCCTCGGGGAGGGGAGTCTTCGGGCCGGGAACCCCCACAGCAGTTCAGCCTGTCCACAGAATGCACAGAGAGTGCAACAGGACGATCTCCTGCCTGTACGCGCATCAAACAGGAACTGAAAAACCATGACTGCTGGAGGGAAAAGCAATACAGAAGCCTGAACATGCACTCAGATGGATTTGGAACACGTTGCGTAAATCCGGCCAGAGAAGTGTGACTCTCACTGTGTCTTACTCCCAGAGTGGACCGCGTCTTTGGAAGGCAGACCTCACAGGATATCTTATACTCTGCAAGAACTTCTTCTGTTTTAAAAAGATGCAATGATGCATTACTGGCAAGGACAAAAAAAAATCACTAAGCAGTCAACAAACAATATATCTTTCACATCGGTGTTCATCCGTTTCTATGTGTGATTGAACACAGGTTTAAAAAACATGAATGCATAACTTAAATTACACAGCACATTACACAGCACTTCAACAATTTACGTTTTACTCTAACATGAAGTTAACTTGCAAGTATTATGTTGCAAAAATCATATGTTGATTCATACTGGAAGCTGTACAGTATTTATAAATCATCTTTGGTTTGTTACTTGGTGTTCAAATTGAATGACATTCTAACCCCATTCTAACCCAATTCTTATTCTGCGCTTGTGTTGCAGTCTTCCCAGATAAAGGATCAAACAAATCAAGAAGTAATGCTAATGTTATTAATGATACATAACTGAGATGAGAAATATTTTAGGCTGAATTGTTCACATTTTTCATGAAAATTCACTGATAGTGAATACTTTAACATCCAAGAAAATGACAAAAACTCACAAATGATTTCTGCCGGGGAATGTAGTTGAGGGAAAGAAAAAAGTGACACCTGCTGGTCATGCAGACTAACTGAGCATCGATGAGATTTAAACACTAATTGATCTCCACATGGACAGTGAACAGCACTAATACGTCAATTTAAAAAAAGGGTTTAGTAAGTCACTAAAACACGTTGGTGAAGAAAAAGAGAGGAGATGGTTTTGATACTGCTACACCAGCCAAAAACAATGGTCACTCTTTCAGGCAAACACTGATGGTTAATAATACCATAAGGATAAATAGAGATATTTTACAAATAAATCCACATATTGCTATTGACACTAACTAACCTATGCCCTGATCGTGTAGCCCTGGTGTATTAGCAGTGTACGTACACTCAGGCCATGACACAGCCCTCACACTGAAACACACTGCCGTGTAGCTTCAGTCCCTTTTCTCCTGGGCCCCATTAGGGAAAAAAGGGGGAAAAAAAAAACCCTGCTCTGAATATCATTGGCCAGGCTGACTAATCTCCGCTCTGTTTTGTGCTACTGTTTTCCATTGCGTTTTATGTACCGTTGCTATGAACATATGCTCGGTACAAATTACAGACAAAGCTGTGGTGCATGAGGTTAGTCAGAAATTAGTGCAGGACCGTTCCTGTTCAATAAAGTCATATTGTTTTACCAGAGCTATATACGCAGCATACGTGTGTTATGTATAACTGTAGGGAATATAGGCAGCACGCTCGCGTTCTGTATAAATGTCAGCGATACACACAAGCCTGCTTGTACAGCATGTTACTCATCCAAAGGCACTTGGGATAAGTGATGAAGACAAAGGCTTAAGACCAGTGGGAACAGGCAGAAAGCCACTGTGGAGAAGAGGGAGCGGCGGGAGATAATCGGGGAATGAGACGCTGGTGGTTGGCACCGCTGCAGTTATGCCTATTAATATAAAACCTGTGATTACATGCGTGCAATTAGATCATTATCTGTTTTGCCTACACGACGTAAAGCCGAGCTGGAGAGGAGGATTTCTGACCCTGAGGCAATCCGGCAGCCTTGATCTGAACACAGGCTGGGAAAACAACGCCAGGACTCGGCTCAGACGAGCCCAAACCGTTCCTCTCGCTCACAGACATGCACCGCAACAGAAAAACGCTGTCACAGTCAGAATTGATGGTTCAAAAGTGACAGGTTTCACACGGGTTCAGTCCGTTCTTGCTCATGTTCTTGCTGGAACACACAGCGTAATTGATTCAGTGAGACAAACCAGCATTTCTTACTGTCCGTGAGCGTAGTGTGTGTAAATATTTACAGGACAGCGATGAGCACTTTTCAGTGTTCAAAAATTCAGTGGGTGATTGTTTCCCCCACCATGGAGATCAGATTGTTCTCGCCTGATGTGCAAAGATAAAGCTTAACATTTCCATGTCCCATACTGCCGTAAAGTTGTTTTTCAGCGTCAGGTTTGTACTCCACACTGCAGTCTGTGTTATTGTGGCCAGCGCTGGGATCGCCGTCCGAAGCTGTAAACGCTGAAATTTAGGGCCTCTCCGCGCTGAACCCGGTTTGCAGTCTAATCGCGTTTAACAAAGAGACGCGCTGATCCTCTCGCATCCTGTCCCCTGGCCTAACCCAGCGAGGCAGGCGCAGGCAGACGCAGATCTCACTGATAACAGCACACGGGGGGAGCTGCGGGGGGGGGGGGGGGGAGCGGGCGGAGACAAGGGCCCGCGGGTGGGGGCAGGGCCAGGCCAGGGCAGAACACCACCTTCCTGTCAGGACTGGAACCTCTGTATGCAGACCAGCCTTCTGCCAGCTGTGCGGACCAGACAACACCGCCCACACCTGATAACCCAGGACAGATCCCACTCAGCGAAGGACTCACACTCCATTCACTCTGACACCTCTCTTACGCTGCCCACTGTAGTATCGTCTGATGGAGGTTTCATGCTACAGAGGTGGACTGAGATGAGACGGGGCTGGTCAGTCATGAGGAAATTCTTAGAACATCTCAGCTCAGTGACATTCCAAATGCGTTGAGGAGACCACACTGAAATGTATTTCATTAAGTCCGACATAAAGGGTAGCTAACATTAGCAACAGGCCTGGATTCCAACTCCCACTAGATTCATACTATGGAATGTTGGAATTTCTTGCTAGTCAAATGGAACTGCTCTCTGATTGGCTCAGCAGACTGAATCACAGAGAACCATGTCAGATGGAAAGAGATCATACAGGTTATCACACTAACCTGACCATTCTCTAGATTTACAGCACTGTAGCAGACATGGACTGCCTTGTTCTTTGCTTGTGGAACTTCAGCAGTTCCTCAATTAATGGCATTATGTCCTCCATTTGCTGTGGAAAGATGATTAAAACTACACTTGGAGTCATCACAGAGGTTATGTTTGGTGAGAAACCAATGAAGACTGAAACCTCTTTACTTTGGCTATGGGTAATATCATTAACACATAAGCTAATCATGCAGTACGGCAGCTATAGCATAAAAAAACCTGCAAGCAGTGACACTGCAGAGGAGACTCGATCACTGTAGATGATGTATCCGCTTCATTGACTGATTGATTGATTGATTGATTGATTGATTGATTGATTGACTGGTTTTTAATAAACGCAGCAACTTATAAAAGAGAACAGCCATGGAACAGCCATAGTTAAGACGTGGAGTGCACCAGGTGCCAGAGGATTGAGCAACCAGAGACACTCCAAATCATTCCTTCAGAAAGACTTTAATTCCTCTGCCTCATCTGCTTACCTCGTTCCTCTGTCAGCTTATATAATAAATACACGGGCGGGACATATTTCAACAAACACAGAGTTTATTCAGAGTTATATTTCAAACAAACAGCTGCCCACCCCTGCATATTCTCACACTCCTTGCAGAGACACCGGGCTGATTTATGGAGCTGCGTTTTACCAGCGCATTTTCTTTCTTTCTCTCTTTTTTTTTCTTTCTTTTTTTTTTTAACTGCACTGACGCATGGTTTAGATGGAGACGACACACTGCTCTGCTATCTGCTCTCAAAAGAGCCAAATCCATTTTCGCATAGTTGACATTTAAAGGAAATCTGTCTGTTTTGTCGTAATTAATGTTTCTAATTCAGTGTCAGCTTGGAAATGCTATTAAAAAAGAAAGAGGGGAGAGGTGAAAATACACAGCTGGATAAAATAAATTTTTCAATACGCATTTACTTTAAATTGGTCAACTATGGGGGAAAAAATGCATAAATTAAACCACATGTTCATAATTTTCTACATAGCACAGCATTCAAGTATATTGTTAAGTTACGGAGGATAGCAATTTGTAATTAGGTTCGTATTCCACAAAAGTATTGCATTTGCATTCAGTTCAGATCTAATTTCACCGCAAGCTTCAGCGTTCTGAGAAGGAAGGAAGGAACCTGTCCAATTTATATATAATTGGGAGCTGGTGTGTTTTATTGTTTTTTTTGCAGTAAATAAATGCAGTATGTCTGTGTTACACTGTTGAAATTGGCAAGCCCAAGTTCTTTTGTTTACAATTAAAGAAAGCAAATTAAGCCCGTTAGTTGATGAAGGGCATCCCTACAGCAATTACATGGATGGATGAGCGTGCAGGTAACTTCCACTGCCTGAAAAACATTATGTTTAAAAATGCATGACTACACAACGCAATGCTTTCAGACTAGGCAAAGGCCCCACTCTCTAACGTGAATCTTTCCAGATCAGTGCACAGGCAATTAGTTAGCTGTAGCAGGTGAGCATTAACAACAGAGTTAGCTGAAATGATGCAACAAGTTTACCCACTCTGTGGTTGTGCTCAGTCCTGCATGACATCCGAATGCAAGCTTTATCTGAATACTGCACTCTGGCAAAGTCTTTATTGCCTATTCAGCCAACGATATTACATTATATTATTGCCATTTAGCAGATGCTCTTCTCCAGAGTGATTCACAATTTTGTCCATTTATACAACTGGATATTTTACTGAGGCGACTATGGGTTAAGTACCTTGCCCAAGGGTATAGCAGCAGTGCCCCAGCAGGGAACTGATCCAGTAACCTTTTGGTTACAGGCCCTGTGCCTTACCACTAAGCCACACTTATATACACTACAGGTATGATAATGACAGGCTACTGCTTTCAAAACCATTACCTGCTTTGGCAGAAGGTGAGAGGGCCACCCGCATCACAGACACCCTGAGCTCTGAAGGACACCCACTGTGAGTCCAGTTTTATTCAAACAGCCTTGTGATTCAGGTATAACACCTGCCTGGTCATAGGCCAGTACTTCATAATGACAGTGATAGAGGAGATGGAAAGACTCTGATTTCAGACACACTTCATTCGCACACAGCGTTTATGGCAACATGAACAGACCCCGCTGTAAGCACCAGCGATTTTATCAGACGTATGCGGTGGGTTTGATATTAACGGCCGTTATTACGAAAAACAGCCACCCATGTTCATCTGTCCTGATAAAGGCATTATCTGGAGAAGGAATGCAGAAAACAGTGATATGCAGAGAGAAATAAGTGAAAAGATATAAACCAATGAATCATATCTCTAAATGCCAAACACTTTCAGATCCCTCTGTGCCAAACACTCTCAGATCTCAGATATCTCAGATGATGGAATGCTGTTTGCTAACCATGAAAACATGACTTATCTTCAGTGCTACACTATGGTTATTTTTTGTATTAATGTACTGCGTTAAGTCATAAGTTACTATTGAGAAAACAATGAAAAGCTATATACTTTTCAGACTACTTCAAAGTATCCTGGGCTCATGTTTTGATGGAGGTGATTATTTTCATGATAACATTCATCAATGTTCATGGCACTGTGTTTAAGCACATTATTGGCATGTTCCAGATGCTCTTAGCCAGAGTAACTTACATAATTTACCATTTTTACATGTTATCCATTTACACAGCTGGACATTTACTGAGGCAATTCTGGGTAAAGTACCTTTGCCAACAGTACAACAATGGTCCTCCAGTGGGGAAACCCGCAAAATTTCAGTTATGAGCCCTTCTCCTTACCCACTATGCTACACTACACTGCTGCCCACATCACGGTTCTGTTTCTGTACGCAGAACTACCAGAGAGGTGGTCTTTAAAAACACACACGTTTGCTCATCCACGTGTCCATGTGGACTGATCTTTCCTCGGGGACCCGTGGCTGTTCTCCCTGTCTAATTTTTGGGTGCATTTTTCACACCCCCGGCTCGCAATCGGGCACGCCCCTGCCCGGGAAGAGGACCCTTTCCGCCCCAGTGGCTCTGAATGGACCCTGCTGACTCGCGCATCTTTCACGCAGATAGACCTTTGTTTCTGCAGCCAGCGCTGAGCCCCTGTGGGAGAGACCTCTCCACCAGCAGATGATATCAACACAGACCATTGGCCCATGCTGCGTAGGCTTTATGCATATGGGAAGTGTGTGTGTGTGTGTGTGTGTGTGTGTGTGTACACATCTGTTTGTGTACACATCTGTGTGTGTACATGTATGTATGTGTGTGTCTCTGTATGCATGCATTCACAAAAGTTTGTGTGTTTATGTGTGTGTGTGTGTGTGTCTGTGTGTGTGTGTGTGTATGAGTGTGTGTGTGTGTATGAGTGTGTATAGCGCGCACACTCAGAGCTGCCGCATTCCAGTCGGGCCTGGTTTTCCCCCCTCCTCTCGGCGCAGGTCTGGCCACGGCGCGGGAGACCTTGTACACATCTCTCACACGGCACTGTTTCCCCACCGTGCCTTGGAGCGCTCTCTCCAAGGTTTACTCACCAAGTCAATCCCACTGCCATAAATTCACTGCCTGTCTGCAGAGAGCTGCTGAGAAGGGCTGCACAGCCAGCAAGAGGCAACGGAGGTCAAGGAAGCTGAGAGGGTTTTTTTTTTTTACACATGTGGGGCTGTTATTAATGACCGCTTATTAATACGCACGAGAAATATGCTCTGATTAATTCCCAGATGCTGCCTTATTAAGCCTTTTCGCTTAGGCGTCTTCGATCTTTTGCTTTACCGTTATTCGATTTCTGGTCTTCCTCCCTCCTTCCTGTTTGTAGGAGAAATATGCCCTCAACTAACTCCCACTTCATTAATGCATGGCAAATCGTTTCTGTGTTTGATACATATAAAAAACACGCCAAAAATGCAGGGCTGCCAAATAAACATTCAGAAGAAATGTATGAAGGACCTCATACTCCCTGCCTCACCCCTGGTTGATAATCATTTTGTGCATATATATATATATATAATATATATACACACACAATTTTTTTATGCTTCACATGAAGAATACAACAGGAGGCGGAGCTCATTTCACAATGGACAAACTGCTGAAGGATGAAAGCTAACCACAACAAAGAGCCTTTGATCCATTTTTCCATCCATCGTGCCTATGTTATCCTGTCATCCAAGACCGCTCTGCCAACATGGAGAAGTGATCTTATATGAACTTGTCAATGGCACCCTCTTTTCAGAAATATATTTACATTTACAATATAAAAATTGAAATAGCCTAAAATATCGAATTACTGGCATTTTCAGCAACAAAATCTTTTCCCTTGAATCGAGATTTGTTGGATTCTGTAATGCACAATAACCCAGCTATTACTGAGCGCCTTCTTGGAAGGCAAATGCAATTCTGCGGAGCTCTTCCAAACTGACCAACTCCATCCGAGTAGAAGGCAGCACAGAGAGAGAACATTAGCCTTGTGCTTCTCTGATCTTTAACTCTTAACAACCTCAGTCGTGTCCTCTCCAGTTCAGAACTATGCTGGTTCACGGCAAGGTTATGGAGTTCGCTTTTTAAATTCAGGGGTTAAAAGGAAAGCCTGGAGCTGGGAGAGGAGTCATCTGTGTGGTTGCCATGTGGGAGTTTTCAGGTCCTGAGAGTAATGAAGCATTTATCACAGATGTCCATGTTGCATATTGCATGACGTTATACTCTTACATTGCACAATACAAAAATACAAATAAGTAAAATTACCTAGATGAGACCATATAAACTATATCTGTCTAACCTGAAGGACAGGTGGCAGTACGGTAGCAATAATCCTGTGACAACCAACAGGTTTTCACAATTGACTGCACACAACACATGAAGGCAGATCCATTCACTGATACCCATAGTAATTTCAAAAAGAAATCTACTGAAACTTTTCAAAGTTAAAAGGTTTATACAATTGCAAACTGGACACCACCAAGTTACTGAAGTTACAGCAGTCATTGTTGGAACAACAGCATTAAAAATCTCTCTTTTGTGATGTCATAAACCTTCTTGTACCCCAACACTTCCACTTTGGGTACGGCTGAGTACACAAGCCTTGATCTCGGCAGTGAGGTTGAGCAGTGGTTCCAAATGGCACATCCCTCATACAAGCAACACCCCATGTATCCCTAAAACAGTGCATTACTGTTTATAGACATACAGCGATGTTGGGTGGGAAGGTATAACAAAATTCCATACAGTGATCACTTAAAGCAGTGTTTCCCAATCCCACTCCTGGAGGCACACTGTCCTGCATATCTTCTATCTATCCTTGCTCTAACTACCTGACTGAACTCATCAGTGGCACTTTTGATTAGCTGAGCACACCTGATTTAATCAAGCAGCAAGGAGAGACAGAAGATATGCAGGGCAGTGTGCCTCCAGGAGTGGGATTGGGAAACACTGACTTAAAGCAACTGAAGCTGTTTTTCACCAGCGCCTCAGAGAATCTTAAAGATGTTCCATGAAGGATAAAACTAGTTCTGGAACCTCCCAAGTAAGGACCTCAAGTCCAACACTTCCAACAAAATGAGCTCGTAAGCAATTTCAGAGCCACAGTAACATGGAACTTGGGTCAACAAGACAAACTCCATCTCAGGGTTAATCACAAACACATTTAGACAAAGAGAAGTCCTCAGTACAGAGGGAAATCAAAGTAAATCCGTTTTAAAAAAAAAAAAGAAAACGAAAAGAACACCACAGTTGTGAAATGGAGAACAGCCTTTGATAAAAGCAGTCAGTCAGATCCAGAGGGGAGTGATTGTTAGCAGAGCTATTGGATTAAACACACAGTCAAACCGCAATTTAACAGCAACAAAACATTTCTAAATGAAAGGCGATTCATAGGAGCATGTTTCCGAAACCATACTGCAGGGGAGAAATCCACAGAATGTGCTCTGAATAACAGCAATGCAATCGTTTGACTCCCCACATGCTGTGCATGTAGTAGGCAGACACACAACCAGTTTCAAGAGAACAGATATCTCCATGAAATAATAACAATATTATAATAGCAATAACAATAATAACAGTAATGATACCTAATAATAATAATGACCCCTGATTTACTATAATATTTCTCATCCATCTTTCTTTTTGATTAGAAATAAGGTTTTTTTTGCTCACCACTTCATAACTTTGGTATAGCCAGTGATGTCAGGCATGCATTTAACCACAAATCACACAGATCCTAAGTCAATATTAATTGGGCCATGCAAGAAGAACATCATGTGAATTCCAAACCTCTAATCTGATTGGGCGAATTTTGCGATTGTATTAAAATTTGCGTTCATCATGCAGTTACAGAATTTATGACATATATGCCAAGTTCCGCGCTGAACCCTGCTTGAAAACCATCGAACTTCCAAAGCTGGTCAAGTCACGACTCTTAAATTACTATTGTAGCCAGAAATCCAAAAGGCAATGGCCTGTACAGTAAGTTTAAAGCTCAAAAGACACCACACTGTTACCACAACTAACACATGAGGAAGCATCCAAGTCACAGCCAGTGAGATGTAAGAATGTTGTTACTGTATAATCTGTCCCTTCTTTAAAGAGAAGCTGTCACACCAAACTCTGAAGCTGCCATGATGGTCATGCTCAGTAGTGTACAGAATGGGCTTGTTGCCACTGATCTGAGTAACATTACAATACATTACAATATTGTCATTTAGCAGATGCTCTAATCCAGAGCAATTTACATATTTTTACATGTTTTCCCTTTAAGTAGCAGGATATGACTTCAACTGTGGGTTAATTACCTTGCCTAGGGGTACAGCAGCAGTGCCCCTGCAGGGATTCAAACCTGCAACCTTTCAGGTACACTCCCTGTTCCTTACCACTATGCTACACTGCCGCCCTGGAGTAAAGGTCGCTATGGTGACAGGAGAGAAAACAGCAACCGGAGGGCAGCCCGGGGCACACTGACCTACTCGCAGCTCCTGTCCAAACACCGTCCTCTCCCCCAGGGACGAGCAGTTCCAGCGGCCGTAGCGGAACTGGTACTGGCACTCATTGATGCCCAGCTGAGCGCCCTCCCCGATGACGATGATGGCATCGGGGCGGCTCTGGCAGATGGCTCGCTGCCGGGGGGCCAGCCCGGGGATCTTATTGCAGATGATGTTGGCCCCCAGAGCCACCACCGAGGACAGGGCCCTGTGGAGAGGGGAGAGAGACGTCAACTGACACATACACCTCCACAGTACTGACTGACACATATACCTTCACACTACTGGCTGAAACATACACCTCAGTGCTTTTGATTAACACATACATCTACACACTACTGGAGAATCCTCCTGTTGGTTTTGCATGGAATCTGATTATTTTTTCTTAGGATCAATACAAGATTTTTTGCTTCCTATGAAATTGTATTTTCCAATATTTTGCAAGTTTTTCAGAATAGGTGAGCCTGCCAATTCTGCCAAAACAACTGAGCTACCGATTGATCAATCAGTCGCTGAATTAGTCATTCAATTAATTACCAATACTATTTTCGGCTGACAAATTCCATATCTGATAGTATTTGGAAATGAAATGTCTAACCCCACTGCACAATATTACCAGAAAGCAACTCCACAAGCAAACTAGTTAAAAACCGGTTCTGAAAAAAAACCAAAATAATATTTTGTTTATTTGCTCGCTGACAATACCCGCTCACAATGGTTTGGCAGCTGCCTCTGTGGTCTTGCATTAACGGTTAGGTAACATTGTTAGAATTGTTTCCAGGGACAAGGGAAGCTGGGTATGCCACGTGCAATTTTATTCATAATTTGCAAAACTGTCCTTCTCAAAATTAGACATGGTTCACTTCACAACCGAGAAATGCTATCCCTTATAATTTGAGATTTATGTGCATGTGGCACACGTGTAGTTTAATGTAAGTTGCCCCTCTGCATGCATCTCTCCCCTCTTTTCCCTTTGTTGTGGAAAGGAAGGGAATGTAGACGCTGTCCTTTGGGCTGTTTCTCAGAACTTGCTATCATTTCCTCACGGATATGAAGTGGTTTCATAGGTCAACAGGGGCGGCGGTGTAGGATAAAGGTAAGGAGCAGGGATTGTAACCCAAAAGGTTGCTGATTTGATTCCCCACTGGGACACTGCTGCTGTACCCTTGGGCGAGGTACTTAACCCAGAATTACCTCAGTAAATATCCAGCTGTATAAATGGATAACATGTAAAAAAAAACTGTAACCTATGTAAGTCGTTCTGGATAAAAGTCCTTTCGAAATGACAGTAACGTAATGCAATCCTTCAGCTCCTGGCTATTGAAGGCCACATTCACAGTTCCCCAGATTTTTTTTTTTTCTTCTTTCGCCTGGAATTATTTTGATACATCTTTGATCATTTTGGAACAATCACACACACACAAAGCACTGACTGATAAACAAACGGGACATTTCTCCGACCATGTGTTTACACGCTTCCAAGCCCCGCAGACACACGCCTTTCAAACATGTCAGAGGCGCGGAGCCACAAGCGTGCAGGAGACACAGACGCCGGCTTTGAAGAGAGGCGCGAGGCCCGAGGGTCCCTGCCACCAGCCGGCCGGGCCGACGCAGGCAGGCGTGCGTCAGAGGAAAAGACCGAGAGAGGGCCGCATCGCGTGGATTCCTCTTCAAAAAGACCGTGGAACAAAAACCATGTCTGCCGCCCCCCCCCAATACCACCACCACCCCACCAACTTGAAACAACAAATGGAGCAAACGACTGGAAGCTGGGAACGGCCATGTTCTTTGTTTTCCACAAAGACGCAATAACAAAAAGTCCCGAAATGCGAAACCACGACATGTCTTCTTGGACCCGTTGCACCGAACAAGCGAAAGCCTATTCGCCTTCCGCTCTTTCAAGCTGTTCGTGCGAACTGAAACTGGGTTGCCCGCTGCTTTAAACATTAGAGCGAACTGACATTTTTATACAGCACATCAACAATATGATAATTTTCTGGACTGAATTCACTGTCTCAAAACAAAGAGACCTTCCAAGCACAGAACTTAACATTGTATAATTGTGCTGCATATTGTTGTCAGTTACTGTTGAGTGTTACTCAAATTCTGCTACAACAGTACTGTATTCCCCTATTCAATTCCATAGCCATAACAATAATCAAATAAAACTCTCAATATAGAATAAACCTCTCAAGTCATTGTTCAGGAAAGGCACTTTTACACTATTGTGTACCCAGGTTTTGTTGTTTTTATTTTGCTACAAAGCCATCATCTGTCAAAAACAGCGAAATAACGAGCGACATCAGTTTAAAATCCATCTGCACCATGTAATAGATGCATGTAGGTCAGGAGATTTTTTTGGAATAATACCCAGCTTTGTGCCACCATGACTGCACGTTCTGGATCAGATGTGCTTCACTTTGTATGTGCTGCCCACTGCAGGGATTGGGCCTAATCAGGAATAGCTGGGTTCCTGTAGAATATGCAAACTGGAACCTCTTTATTTCCTTATTATTCTACAAGCAGGATTTCAAAGCATAGATTAAGCACATTTTTGCCACATTTTTGCCATTTTTGACTATAACCTTCATATGGCATCAAAATCATTATTATTATTATTATTATTATTATTATATTGTTAAACAGATTACTTCACTACAGCACATGAAAGTCTAGGGTCTCCTATGACTGACTTACCCAGCATGACGTGGTTTACCAGCATGAGGATAGTGTACTGGTGTCTGGCTGTGTGCTGGGGTCTGGCTGTGTACTGGTGTCTGGCTGTGTACTGGTTGCATTAACTACTACACTAACATACACTGTAAATGGGAGGGAAGCACACCAGAAATCCAGCTCCTCGGAGGGAATGGGCTATCTATAGATCCAAGTATCGTGAGTAGCATAAAGGGGTTATCAGCATTACTGTCAGTCAATGGTATTGAAATGCTCACCTGGTTAATTTTAAAACTATAAAACTCAGTCTTACATAGTGTCCCGGGTGCTTTGACTGATATTGAGAAGTTAGAATATTTGATCCAGACCATAAGGAGTGTACAGCTGACTTAAACTTTTACACAAAAATCACTCTGTTGCTGCATTTTGAGGATGTACCATGTAGGGACTGTTAAGCAGTCAAAAAGACTTTCATTCAAAGGTTGTTTACAAGAATTACAATTAGTGGAGCTGGATATCTAACCATCACGTTAGCAACAACGTGCACAAAGCACTATAAATTTCTGGGAAAACTAAGAGCGAGAGAAATTCAGTTCAGTAGGTCACCTTATTCCCCGTCGCCTTATATTATTGTTGTCTCACAGCTCATGCCGTCCAGGAACCAATCAGAGGAAGCTTGCATAAAAAGCCCTTCACTGATAACCCTTGCCTTTCCAGAACAAGTATGCTGCACTCCAAATGCCCACACTTGCACTAGAAAGCGCTTCACACAAGTGACAGCAGCTCTCAGCCTCGTGACCTGTCGGACCCATCCCTGCTATCACTGAGGAAAGTCCTCCCGTTGATGCTTGCTGAGGGCTCTCGTTCCGTATCCACTCCGTTCCGCGAAGAGGAGCCACGAGCTTCCTGTGTTCTTTCATCGTTCTTCCCTCTCCTCCCGTGGTTTGGCCTATTTGGCGCTTTTTAATCACTCGCTGCGGACGGCATGTGAACAACTGATTGGGAATGAAATATCACCGAGGCCTTAAACATGCCCAGACATTTCCGCCCGTGCCCTTACACACAAATCCATCTGGGTCCAGTGGCACTGTATCACACAGCACACCCATACAATACATGGTAGCTGATGAAAACATAAAAAATGGTTACCACTTTTGTACAAAGGATATAATTTACTTCTGTACTGTTATCAAACAGACCATTATTGTAAAGAGAATGCCACAGGGAAATCCCCCAAGATGCATCAGGTTGAGGCAGGGGGTGTGGCTGTGCCTCTTTTCTGTAATCTCACACATGATTGGCCTGTCTCTCTGATGCCCTGCTCTGAAGAATAAGGATTAACCTTCTGAAATTAACTGGAAGCAGGTTTAATGGCCTAAAATCCGTGACCAAAGTGGGGAAGGCCTGTCTGCAAAGGAGGAGTTTCTGAGATTTATCGGGCAGAGGGTTTCACATCTATTGTAATTAATGACTGTATTTCATTTTTGTTGCATTCTAATCTAAGTTCATCTCTTTGGCACTCCAGTTCAGTTTTGACTTGGTGCCCACACAGCCCAGGCAATATATTATACCGCTTTTTAAAAATACAAAAGTTGTTATTATTGTATAACATTATTTAGAGCTGGTACTCTATGGTAGCCATGGTATGCAGCAGTTTTGCTAATTAAATAGTATTCTGTGAAATAAGAGCATTTTAATGATCTTAAAAAAAACCAAAACTCATAATGTCCAGCAATGAAAGCATTTGACACAGGGAATGGGCAAAATTGTTCTAGTAATACTAAATTTTAAAATCAAGCCTTATTCAAGTCCTGCTCAGTCTGATCGCAAAGCTGTTTGCGCTTTTAATAATAAATTCACTGTTGTGTGATTTCTTTTTGCATTGCACATTTTACAACTATTCTTGGTTTTAGCATGAAACAGAAATGAGCCACACTGCCTCAAATGTTCCGCTGAAACACTAAAGCCAGGCGATCTATAGGCTTTGACTGAGTCCACCTCTCGCTGCACAAGATAACTGTCACACCACAACATGATATTTTGATGCGGCACTTGAAGCAGTGTCCCTCACGGACCGGCCAACTCGTCTACTGACTGCCTGGGTAACTCACTGACTGACTCACGGAAACAGCATTTTACTACTTGAGGGTCATAAAGTCAGCAAAGCAGTCGCAGCTAATTATGAGTAGGACCCATTCTGTTCTTTTTTTTTTTTTTTTGGGAGGCAGACTTTACACTACTTTCAAAATAATATACAATCCAAGCCAGACAGCAGGTGTGCAGCCACACTTCATCAAAGACACACCCCAAACAGACAGACTTGATGAGGTCTGTCACAGTGACCTGTGACACTGTCCTGTCGCGGGAAGCCCCTGCTCCAAACCCATTCAGTTCGATTCACTGAAACAACGTATCAAACCAGTGACAGAGGAACGGGTGTCCACTAATGACTGTATCATCCAGCACTATGATGTCACAATAACCATAAGGCCATTGTTATGAGCACTGCACCACTTAAAAAAAATAAAAACTTCCTTGGTACATTTGTGCTCCCTTGGAATTAAATTTGTAAAATAAATATTCCCATGATTGCTAGCAGAAAGAAGTCATGCACAGCGAAAGACCCCAACCAAGACTGGTAATGGGATAGCTCTGGTCATTACTGAAACAAACACATGTAGACAAGGATCTGGATATTTCAAAGCGCTGTGATCTAGACAGCCAAAAGCACAGAAATGGTAACATCACGTTTTTGATGGATTCTGTTCGTGCAGTGTTTACACTGTCTTCATTCATGCTGTTAGACGCTGAAAAAACGTTCATTTACAACATAACAATTCTCAGGCGTCTTCCAAAAAAGCAAGCAGACAAGAGACCAAGGTAAGTACAAAAATCATTTTCAGTTGGTGTACAATATTATTTGCGGTAAAATATGATATTAGTCAGAAATGCATTTTCAAAGCTTATTAAGGGACTGCAGCAGTTAACCTGCATAAACATTTAGAACTTTGACCATTGCCAAAAAAAAAAGAGCTCTGATAAGTTATCTGAAACATCCCTGGCAACGTGCTTTAGGTTAACGTTGCCATAAGCCGTGCTAATTGCTCGCTGCTGGACTGTCCCATCGCGCAGTGAAAGAGGCAGAGTCCCAGTCTGAACACTTCTCTGTCCCATCAGCCCCTCCTGCCCAGCGCATTTCATTGTGATTATAAAACACAGTGAATTATGGAAGTGGAAAGCAAAGGGCCGTTTGAAGAAGGGGAACCACATCCTGACTTTTTTATATTCCATGCACGTTTGAAACTACCCCTTCCCTAAAATGTATCAAATTTGGTGTAAGCCGAATAAAGCAGGTTTAAATTATAAAAACAAACAATGGTATGTAGTTTCTACCAAAGCTAAACATAGTCATGCCCACTTTTTAACTGTAACCATAAACCACATCTATTTTAGCATCAAGTCTGGGTCTAAGCGCGGAGATTAAACGTATGGTTCAGTAATTATTGTAAAGGCGAAAAGTCTCTCTCTCCAACGATCTGGATTTTTTCATTCAGTTATAACGGCGTAATTACGAAGACTACTGTCAGTCAAACGCAGCGTGTCGGTGACCATGCTCCACTACCACTTTTCCAGATGTGGCTTTCAGCTCAAACCTCCCGGAGCAGCGTGTAAGTGCATGGTGATGTAATCCGTAAATCGTCATTCACAAGCTCTGACAGGTAAAATGAAAACAAAGTTTTTTCTTTTTTTTTTAAAAAAAAAAAAAGTGCAACCACAGCGATGTCCTCTCTCACCAAAAAATGTATCAGGAATTTCTTTCATATCAGTCATTTTGTCCGTCTATGCCACTTCGTGGCCAAGCGAAATCGTGTCAAGCCATTATAAAGTTGCATGGCAAATTTTAGGCCATTTGGAAAATTGATCCCGCTTCATAAATTTCAAACAAATCTGTTCAACAGACGTATCAGATCTTTAAAACGTTTTACAGTCAGCGAAAAGTATACAATTATTTTTTATACGATACGTGGGTTCTTTCTGTTGCAGCAATGCATTAGGGCTTTTCCTAATTTTAAAACAAAGCAACAGTTAACGTTTTTGTAAATTAAATAAAACAGCCACGGCATGCTTGCGTGAAATACCAAAGGAAACTATCCATGTATTGTGAGGGGGGGTTTAGTTTATAAACTTACTTGACTTAAGTATCAACAACTGAATTCAACGCGCTCGTTATGAGCGCCGAGCTCTTAGGAATCGACCCTAATTACAAGGTCGCGCTAATAGCGCTCACATAAATACGTCAACTTAATATGTCATTATAAATTATTAATTATTACTCTTTATACAATCAATAACCTGAGCTACAAAATCACCATCGCCCATTCATCATTGAACATGCGGTTTGCACGGTAAATCTAATATATATCCTAAAAGTCTTTACAAAATAAAGAGAAACACATCGGTCACATATACAGCACTATGCCATTTACTACTGTAGCCTACTGTTCACTTAAAACACATAGGCACACACACACACACAACCACAGTGTCATACACACACACACACACACACACACACCCAACCACAGTGTCATACACACACACACACACACGCATGCACGCAGATGAAGTTCTCAATGAGATCTACTTACAGGTAGCTACCGCTGGTGAGGATAAGGAAAATCTGCGGATAGTACACTGACAGCAATACACTGCGCGAGGACAAGATGATCATGATGACATTGAACAAACGGGCGCTTTCTGGCTGAGTGGAAAAAAGAAAACAGTAATTCCTTATTCCTGTCGCGCTTTTTTTAGTCTTCTTAGTGAAAAAGGCGAAGGCTCCTCGCTCTAGTGCGCCGCGTCTGCGGCGTTCGGTTTTGTGCTGGTGCTATGCAGCTCCGAGCTCCCAGGGCCGTGAACGAGCTGCGGGCGCGCAGATTGAGTCTGTCATCCCTCCGCGGTAGAGGCTGTTTCAGAATGTGGTTCTCGAACCGGAATGATGATGGTTTAAGGGATTTTGGATGGCAGAAAAGTGCCTTTCTCTACTCTCATGAGAGTCGGGGCTGCCATTGGGCAGAGAGAGAGACTACAATCCGCCCACTTCTGTAACACAACGGGACAATGGGGCGACACGGATCTGTTTCCCGAGATTACTTCTCATTCATCGGATCAAACCTATGAGTAAACAGACATGCAAACTACTCCTTTCTTCTTCTCAGCAAACTTCTCATTGAAATCTTCTTTTTTTTCACCTTATACTCAGCGTGCATGTTTTTTGTTTCCTGTAAGCAAACATGCACTTGTCACTACATCCAAAAGCAATAATGTAGCCTTTCCACCACAGTACTCTTGCAATGAAGTGAGCAAATACACAAACGATAAGTAATTAGCTCCTCTACCTGAAAGGGACTGTATTATGAAATTTGAATGAAACTATGTATGGTCTTAAAAGGCTTGCTTTACCAGCAACACTGCTACTGATTGTGATACCTAATTTAGAAAGTTAACAGGTTGGTCCTCCAAATTCCCAAATCTCAGCCGTGATGTAATTACACACTTCCAAACTCTCAGTGTGACTAACTGGGGATATCCTGAAAGATTTTCTCTCAATGAAAAGACGGGAGTGCGCGCTGAAAGAGAATGGACTGGTTTGCCTATCAAAACACGATATATCTGGCAGCGCCTCTCTTGGCCTGGTCTGGATCACCGTCCTAATTCGCGCTGGCGTGAACCCGAACACAACTTGGGCTCTGCTGCAAAGGTTTATGCGGGAAAATGGCCGTGTGTAGTAAATATTTTACTAGGTTTACACCTGTTCTTTCGGGCCAAACCACAGACTTACATTTCCTTTATAAATGTTGTACAGTAAAAATACAACAATAGGCCTACGTGTTGAATTTTATTTTATACATAACAATGTTACATGTAGCAAGTTTTGAGCTTACTTATAATACTGTAAATGTGTATGAGTTCTGGAATTACGTTTGTTGCGAGAGATGGTGAGATATCATTTCATTATTTAAACATAGGACGACCAATTCCCTCTAAATCTGCGACATGGTATGCGCGTTATTCACGGTGACTTCAGTGGTTTGGATTACCTCGATCCGAAAGTATGCGTAAATGCAGTTGTACTTACCCAGCGTCACATAACACCTAAAACGTGACGACAATACGAAATATGAGCGGGAGAAAGTTGATGTCGTATGTTTTTTTTTTTTTTTTTTGTCTGACGCAAGTTTAATTAGACTGACATTTACCTCTGATGCTGCTCCATTCGAACGTCACCACAAACTAAAATAGAATGAATATCAAAAAAAAAAAGAATTATCATATGCAGTAATGAACATTTCCGAATCTTTACGCGAATAACCCATGTTCATGTCGACATGATTATAAAGGCATCTTTTATTGTGATGGTGTTTTTCCTATTTTAGTTCCTTTGTTGTACACAGATCATAGAATAACTTGTGCTGGAAGAGTTGCGGTCAATAAGGTGAAGTGTTGCAAAACAGGTAATAACTCCATCTGGGTTAAGGAATGTGGAAATACAACTCAGTCTACCGCTATTAATTAGAGTATGCATAGGAGCACGGCGAAGACAGCCCGTAAAATCACGATGCGGTGCGAACCAGGTTTCGAATAGATAGGTAAATAATAGAGTCTGGCGCTTAAGCCAGTAATGAAAAGTTAAATTTAGTGTTGAGTACCTCGACAAAACCTTATCGCCAACCTTTCAATAAATGACGCGCGTATTGTCTTTCACCGCCGGGAGGCTGAGCGGTGTCAAGTTCATTTCAACAGAACTAGTTGATGGATTTTTACCGCACTGCGTGCACGTTCCCGGGGTTCAGGGGGTTGCTCCGCTCACGAGGCGTACGCGCATTGATGTCAGTTAACAGTCGCGTAATACCTTTTGTTTTTTACATAGTAGGCTAAAATGTACGCACAACTTCAGGACTGCAAGAAAGGTGAGCGAAAGCCAGAAAAAGTAAAGTAGTGAAGGCGACACATTAAATACTGGCACGGTTACATTTTCCTGTTTTCCCATTTGCGCTCTGTGGAGTTGACAGGGTTCGTGGGTAAGGTACACTCACCCGAGCCTTAAGTAGATGATACCATAACACAAAAACACGTAGGAAATCCACTGTCGAAAAGGTTTATGCATGATCTCGGAAGCCACGAGGACGAGCCATTCACAAAACAAATTTGGCCGCGCGTGCCTTCATATTTGGAATTCCGCTAAGCCTTCCCCGATGCAGGAGTCGCCTCGGTTTTTGCAAAACATCACCGTGCGAAATCTCAGGTATTTTCACATCCATGGTCTGTTGGGGCGATCACGTAAGCCTTCAGGTGAAACGCGGTGCGCTGATCCGAGCCGTGGCTAGAGTTCAAAACGAAAGGCAAAAGCGGGGCGCGAAGGAAATGGGATCACAAGTTAAGTTTTCTTTTGCCCCAATGCCTTTGTTTTAAAGAAGAGCCAAATAATGTGTTCTGCTTGTTTTTTTAGTTCCTCAGTTAAAGCTGCTCTTTGTGCAATGTTTTCTTTGTGATGGAAAACATGATGTGCATTTCCCCGGACGATGACACGTCCGTTGGGTCCCGATTCTTTGTCGACATCTTAAATTCTTTCCATGTAGCTGCAGGTATTATGATGCAGGTAACAAAAAGCACTATCCACGCCTCCTTTTTTTTCTGAATCACTGTAGATGTTCATAAGATGGGGCGGGGTACGGAAAAGCCGTACACTTGCCAAGGAAGGCAGTATCTTGCATATGTGGTTTGTCCCTAATTGGTGGTGAACATGAACTCAAAATCATTCACTGAGGAATATCTTAGCTCATTTAACATAATACAGCCTCTCCGTGTTTCATCTTGTCTATTGACTTATTAAGTGCTTTTCCAAAGCCCCTGACGACTGTGTGTGACTGATTGACCTATGCTGCGGAACACAGTGTTCAGTGCACCTTTTAGAACTGAAAAGGTACATTTGGACAGAAAAAGTTACTGTGTAATCCGTAGGGCTCTTAACACAAGGTTGTGGGCTTTTAATATCATCATTTGTACAATTGTCTCCATGATCATCATGACACATTCATTTTTTTTCCATTTGTCTGTGAGTAAAGACGCTTGTTCATGCTTGCAGAATAAGAAACAGTGTCAAGATACGGAAATTCACGTAGCCCCGTGACAGTCAAAAAACGCACGCGTGCACACGCGCACACGCACGCACCCGTGCACACCTAGCCACCCCCCACCACACCACTACACACACAGAGTACCTGGGGATCCAGTTTCTTTCCTTTTCTTCAGATAGCGCCTTTGATGTTGAAACCGCAACAGGACTCCCCCTTGCGGTAACGAGAGGGAATGGCAGAAAGAGAGAGGAGCTGAGAAACCGGAGGTAAATTTTGGCCATGACAACCATGAGTACCAGGCAAGGGCACTACTTACAAAAAATATTTGAAGTCTACAGGTACATTAAGTAAATTAGTTATTTAAACACCCAATAATGACAGATTTTAATTTTTATTAGTGTAGATTCTGCACTTTGCAGCTGTATGCAAAGTGTATGTATACTGGCATGTGTATATAACATGGTGTATAAACCAACTGTATATGATGGACATGGCTGCCAAAAACATTAACAACAGAAACCACTGTTCTAAGAAACAGTATTTTGATTTCATAATTTCCACTCATAATTCCAGACTTTTTAAAGTAATGAAATAAAATTTAAAAAAATGTTGATAATGGAATAAAGAGTTCCATACCTAATTCTTTCCTCTAAAAGAATATTCTCTGCAAATGAGAGCTTGTTTTCTTTCAAAATGTCACTCATAGGGGGACATGGGGAGATGGGGGGGGCGTGATCCTGTTTAGTTTTTGATAACCTTTACCAACATTTCAATGTGAAAATTAAAATTAAAGGACAAATCTTTTCATATATCCCACTTCACAGAGAATAAGGACACAATCATTACAACGCCATTCTGCCCCACTGTTGCCACAGAAAGGTGGGAATGTGTCACACTCCTGCCCTGAAACTGAACCGGAGGGCATGAAAAATGTTCCCACCCATTTTGCATGCAATTTACATTACGTTACATTACATTATTGTCATTTGCCAGACGCTCTCATCCAGAGCAATTTACACAGATTAGATTTTTTTACACATTATTTACAGCTGGATATTTACTGAGGCAATTCTGGGTTAAGTACCTCGCCCAAGGGTACAACAGCAGTGTCTCAGCAGGGAGTTGAACCATTAACCTAGCGGTTATGAGCCCCGCTCCTTACCACTATGCTACACTGCTGCTAATTTCCTTAAAAGGAGGTCCTCAGGAAGAAAGGACAAGGGATGAGGGTGCTCAGACCTCAGAAGAGACAACTTGCTGAATAGTAGTTGAAATGTAACCCTCCCAGCCCAGTGGAAAACTCCAACAGTGCAATACTGTACAGCGTGTTGCCACCTCTTTCCAAAACAGATGCCGTCTGGTACATATGGAATATGGATCCCATCATTTGGAAAATTGAAGGAGAGGTTTTTTTTTTTTTTCTGTGGTGCGGTTCACACACATAGCCATAGTTTCTCTTCCAGCTCTGGGGGGAGTGTTCTCTCTCCACACACAGTCAGAGCTGAGGGGGGGGGGGGGTCAAACCGTGTTGGGGAGTGTTGGGAAGATAAAACTACTGTGGAGTGGTTTTGATCGCTGTGAGTTTAGAATGAGGACATTCTGGACCTGATGGTAAAAGGATGGTGTCTTGGTTTCCAATCAAATATGCTTGAAATCTGGGGGGGGGGGGTTCTTCTGACAGTTGCCTTATGTAGCTTAAGCAATCACCAGTCATACTGAGAAACATAAACAAACCACAGATGTTCACATAAGAAAACCCAGAGCCAGCTGTGGCCTACGTCAGCCATAGGCTGGGGTCCACCAATGGTGCAAATTTGCATTTGCTGTCAGAAAAGGGGTTATTTCTGATAATCCTGGCTGGCAAATATTTTATTTCAGTTCAACCCCTGCTTCTAGGCAATAAATCGTATGTATTTTTTGTTACACATGATACCAGGAAAGAGTACTACTAGACCAATTACTGGAACAGCCATTTTCAAAGACACTCTTCTTAAAACCCAATTCTACCATGTCAGACTGTAGCTCTGAAGGCCAAAATTCATTTTAGTGGTGAACAAACATTATCAAAGGTTACGCTGTTGTGGTTAGTGCCCACAATATAGTGTTTTTTAATTTATGTTTTTATTATTACTATTATTTAAAGCAGGAAACAAAAAAAAAGGAAAATGGGGGCCCTTTCTGGCAGGGACCAGAGGATATGTCTCACTGTCTTTTTAAATATTATTAAGTGCTTTTGACCGACAACTAAATAAGAGAACCCACTGGGCATCTCTATGTTTGTGTGGGAGCCCTTTCAGCTGGAAGGGGCTCGCAGCTGTACAGTGAAATAGATTAATACAGGAAGCCAAACCAAGGAGCCGGCGTCGGGCCCTGCCACATCTACACAAGGCCCCCGGCAACGGGGGTAGCTGCTCTTCTGGAACACTGCTCCCCTGATGGTTCTGCCTCACCACTAACGGCTTTATCTTCTTTTCTCTGGCTCCCTCTTCAACTTTTTAACACTTTTGCTCCAGGTTTTTTTTTTTGTTTTGTTTTACAAAAACATTGCTGAGAGGCAAAAGAGGAGAATTGTAAGCCTTGGACTGTCAGGCTCAGCTTCTTGTGAGAATTAATATGAGAGTAAGAGCTGCATTTAACAAATGGCAACCACTTGTATCAATGTCTTGAAGTGTGATTTTAATTGGTGGGTAAATGACCAATAATAAACAAGAGACCGCATAGTTGACCTCCACCATGTTGGATCTTCCCATTGGCCCTGTACGTTTGGGCAGAGGGACCAATCCCATTCATATCCGAACACAGTCTAGAATACAATGAACCCTGTGAGGCGTCAGGCTGTGTAGATACGTTAGACGCAATGTGACTGGCTGATTAGAGGAAATAAAAAATGTTCGGCCATGTCTTTTCAACAGCAAGCAGGTTTCCTGCTGTCCCTGTTCCTGCCAAAGCAGAAAGGCCGCACGCGGTATTTGGACAGACGTACAATGAAACACAAAGATCGCTGTGTCTTGTTCATGTTAAAACACCAGACCACAATTTATTATGCTGCTATTTTAGATAGCGGCGGAGCGGCGTGTTTCCCTCCCTGGGGACGGCCGCCAATCCCGACAAGTGTGTGCCTTTCAATCGGGCGTGCTCGGAGAAGGCGCGGGGCGTCCGGATCGATTTACAGCGCGGAGCGGTGATGATGTCCCACCGCTCTACCGAGGAACACATTGGTGAAAACAGTGCGATGCCTAAAAGCAACTGGTGTGTTGGTTTTTTTTTCTCTCTTAAAATTGCTGCATGTTGGAATAGTCCTCCTGCAGTGTACCCCAGCTGCAACTTAAATGGTTCAGACTGGTGCCCAGTACTCTGCGGCAAGGGAAGCATTGTGGTGTAATGGTAAGGAGCAGGGCCCGTAACCCCAAGGTTGCCAGTTCAATTCCCTGCTGTGATACTGCTACTGTACCTCTGGGCCAAGCTAGTTAAGCACAATGGTCTTAGCGGATAACTTGCAGGAACTGTATGCAGTGTAAGTTGCTCAGAATAAGAGTTTCTGCTAATCAACTAAATGTAAATGTATGCGACTAACAGTAGGAAACTCGCATGGAAAGCCCTTAAATTTATTTTGGAAGGAAAGTGATAAAAGCTCAGCCATCTTTGTTATAGGAAAGTATCATCTTTCAAGCTACTGAGGTGATCTGATTACAGATGTGACATATTTCAGCCTGTTAATTAATGCTTAGGAAAGAGAGTCTTTGGTAGTTGAGATGTGCTAATGCCAGCCATCTCACTGTGTAAATAATTGCTTCAGAGGAAAATTAAGAAAACTGTCAATTAGATTAGAATCAACAGCAACAACAAAAATTGCCAAAAATTTAAATGCAAAACTCATGAAAGATATCCAATCTACTTCCTTTATTCTAAGTGACGATGTTCCTCCTCTCAGAAATATGGGACATACACAAACTATGTTTTTACATTGGTGTTTCCATGCATTTTCCAATGTCAAAAATCACATAACCATATACTGGGGTTATTATCATTGATTTGCTATTAGAACCAATCCTATTCCTTGCCGTTATTCTCTCTGCTTTTCATAACTGCTGTTTCACTTTCTTCCTGAGAGGTAAGGATGTCTGGGAATTGTATTTATCTGTGATTATATGGTAGTATACGATTATATATTATAGATATATTTAATACTGAAAATAGACAGCAGGATATGTAATGCTGAGTGTCTCTAAACTCACTAGTTCAGTACAGGGATGCAAACAGTAGGATGAAAAAGTGTTGAAGTTGCTGTATTTATCTGATACATTCAGCATTGCAGCGGCCTGGTTCAACATTCAAACAGCTGAATAGTGCAGTGTTTGAACTGACTTGCAGTTTTTGGACCATTGTCTGACGAAAAGGCTCTGCGATTGGCCGCTTGTTCTCCATCTCTTTATCAGTAAACATGTTTCTTTTGTGTATTGCGTATGTTGCATAGTTATAATTAAAGACACACTGCAAATCAAGCGCCTTTTTCAATGCGCTGTGAATTTTGTTTTTCCATATCTATCCTCCCAATCATCTGCATAATCAACTTCCAGTGCATTTGATTAGCACTGAATTTTGCACCCTGTCACACAGAGCTCAGTAAGTTGAGTCCATAGCTTGACTCCTGGCTGTTCTGTGATCAGTCTTCTGACACAGGCACCACTGTGAAAGGACAGAGGAAGGTTCTGTTTGCCTGTTCCTGTGACAGTTACATGTGAATGTAGCCAGTACTGTATGTCACATGCTTAATTGTTCAAATCCAAATCCCAGACTTAACCCTGGGTACATTTAAATTTCTGGTCAGGCCTTTTCTGAGATCAAGAATTAGTTGGTTTAGTAATTTAAACCGGCATCTATTGCTGTTTGCTATCTAAAATAACACCATAACTGGTGACCAAAGGATGGCAGAATCTTGAGTTAGTCAAACATTTCCCATCAGCCAGTTGCTGCATTACACTGAACACTCATTAGAGAAAGGGTTAGTTGCATGTATGACGATGTTTAAATTGAAATCACGTGTGCAGAAGGTCACCACCACGGTTGTAGAAAAAGTTATTTAAAATGAATACAAACTTTTTTTTTTTTCAAATGCACATGTTGCATAGGAGCACATGTGGCATAAGAATGACTTGAATGAATTAAGGTTCATTTCTGTTTTGATTATGTACTCCAATGAACAGAATCCTCTTGATTTAATAGCAGATGAGGACAAAAATAATTACGCGCGATTTTCTGTGAATTCGTTATACGACAAACTTTGCATTGTGCCTGAAGAGAAACCACGCTTAGCGAGCTTTAATGGACTGCGAACGGAGCCAGAGAATTTACATTTCTAATGAAGTTTGACAGACATATGGCTTGTATCTATAGAGGACAGACATTCTCATATTCCGCACAGTCAGAGAACACGGTCTTCCTGCTCTAATGAGAGTATAAACCGACCCCTGAGGACGTGATGAAAAAAAGGTGTCTCTTCAGATCAGTTGGATTCCTTTTAATTCAGATGGATATTAGAAGGCAATGGATGGACTTTGCTTTAATTATTTGCTCAGATAATGCTCTAATCCATGTCTACATACATAGTTTACGTTTCATGCTTTATCCATTTATACAGCTGGGTAATTACGGAAGCAATTCAGGTTAAGCACTTTCCTTGAGGGCAGTACGGCATAGCCATTCTTAGAATTTGAACCTGCAGTTGCAGTTTTCCTGATAACTACACCACGCTGCCAGGTTGTGAGTTATAATGTGAGGGCTGTTTCCCTGATGATAAAATCCATGTTTCAGAAATCACAGGTTCAGCATCTTGCGCGGCTTGCAAGCAGATGAGTGGCAAAAAGGAACATATTTTCGAAAAATATGGCGACCAGAAATGCACATGTAGATGTAAACGAATCAAAGGAGCTCTTGCACAATTTATGCATTTTCAAATATCACTCGTGGGTTTAAGAGGAAACAGATGGAAATCAATAAACTTACAAACACAACAAAACATCTGGAGGGGATGTGAACAATTGCAACAACATGCCTGAATAGTCATAAAGGCTCTTTGGCAGAAATATGAAAAAATTTGTCTCCAGTTGGTCCCCAGTGATGCTATTTTATTTTTAAATTCAACGTTTCCACATAATTATTCACACAAAGGCATTGTCCATTATTTACTTATTCATTCACATTAAGCAATCACATCTGTTCAACCTGTTTAAGTTTAATGAGAGCTGCGCAAAAAAATGACACACATGAAAATCCTGGTTTGTATCAGGCCTTCTTAACTTTGTCAAGTTTTTTGACCAACTGATACTGGTTAAAATGAAAGCAGGAGAAGCAGCAAAGGTGTAGAGGCAGATTGAGTTTCCCTCTTAGTGCCTGATGGGGTTAACCGCACACCACTTCACTGTGTTTAGTGTGAAGTTGCTGAAGGGGCAACACGTTTGCAGCTGATCCCAGTAACGGTCAGGAGTCACCCTTAGTCACCGTCAGTCACGCACAGTCACTGACATTCACCAACAGCTCTCACTCTGAGGGGTTTGCTCCATTCTCAACTCCTTCCACCCAACGACCAGTAAGGTGCCCTTGGTTGACCTCCTCATCTTAGTCAAAACAGGCCGCTCCCCTGCCAGCCTTATTCAAAGGAAACAGGTCTGGAACAAAGGTGGAGGAAAACGCACAGAGAAAGAGATATATCCCAGCAGTTTGTATCCCACATGAACACAACACAAGCTCATTACTGTTGTGCTCACACTCTCTGGTCTGGGAGTGTTGTTAGCCTGGTCTGACACTGTTGCTCATTCAACTGAATGGATATACTTCTGTTCTTTTGTGCTGGAAGCCGCTCTGGATAAGAGCGTCTTGTAAATGAAATGTAAAGTAATGTCCGCTTGAATGTAAGTGAAGGGGGAAACAGTGTAAGCAGGGCTTCGATTAAGAAGGTGGTTGCATTGAAGTTTCCTCTACGTACCCATAATTTCCCAAAGGGAAAGACACACAGAGAGGCCTGCTGCTCCTGGAAGAAGCATCCATTACCTCCTCTGATCCTCCTCTCACTCTGACGTGCACCACGTCCCTGGTTAATCCTGACAATAACTTCTAACATTTGATTTGGCAAGGTCTGTCTCGTTCAAACAGGGCACTGTTTGGAGCTATATAAATATAAAATTGTGGTTTTATTATCTGGCACAGTTGCGGTGTCCTTTCACGTATAATCAAAACACCAGAGAGGGAATATTGACACGGCCTCGAGGTTTTTCCTCCCGTGTCAGCTGGTGGCTTGGCAGGCCCTCGTAGGTGGGCCCGATGTAAGTTAATGTCCACATGTGTAGCCTGAATGAATTTCCCAATATTAGCGCGTTGTTCAGCTCTGTTTCACGGCCTGTGATTGACTGCTCATGTGTCAGACTCTCCACGTGACACGCAAGCTTTGGAAATCCACCGAGAGAAGCAGCAGATCAGCTGAACAATTACATTTGATCTGATACTCGGCACACAGCTGGTGCTTTGTCTCTTGCTGCGCGGTTTTAACAAAGGACATTTCTCTGTCCTGGCCCCTGGTCGTATTGGAGCGCAGTTTCGGTTTTTAAGAGAGCCCTTTATCGGTTTGATTTTGTGTTGTCTGAGCGGTCTCCCTGGCGGTTGACAGTGTTCCCGTGCTGATGTCCGGTCTCGGGGTTTGGCATGGGGTTAGCCCCGTTAAAACACAAGCAGTCTTTGTAGTATCTGTCAGATTACCCTTCCCCCGGCCTCACGCACAAAGGAATGTTTAGTTTAATATGTTGGGCTCACGCTGTGTTCCTCGGAAACCACTTCAGTTGACATGAGCTTACTCCAGCGTTGGCCGGACCTCGGGTCAGAGAGGGACTCAGTTCTGAGTGCCACAGGTCTCAGCGGAGGCCATTTGTCCTTCTGAACTCCTCGTGCATATTGAAGCAATTTGTCTAAAATCCTCAAAACAAATGAATAAGAAACATGACATAAATAACTTGACGTGTGGAGAAATTAGCCGAGTTTTTCTCCCTGTTTGGTTTAACGTAGGTTTCAACACACTAATATGTGGAAACTGGTAGACTTTGAAAGCAAAGCGGTATTGGGCTGTTAATGCAACTGTTCACCGACATAAAAAGAAACAGTTCAGATCCACTGGTTTCATGCATATTTATTCTTACTTTTCCCTAAACCACTTGCTCCTCACTCAATAAACGCTTGTCAGGCGATGAAAATCTTCCACATTGTGTTTTAGTAATGGAGCATCACAGCAGGGTTCAGTTCCTTTGAAAAATGACTGTAATTTGTAGCAGAGCGGCCAGGGAGACTGTGGTTGGTACCTTCGGGCTCCCAGCCAGACTGTCTGTCTGTCTGTCTGTCTGTCTGTCTGTGGATCTGAGACCGAGGCTAGAGAGGACAGGAGGGTGAGCACGCACCTGGAGAAACCAAAAAAGTGAAAAAGTCCCGAGGAGGGATCCGAGCGATCCTCCAACGCTGCCAGGAAGATGGGTCAGGACGCGTGAGACGGTGTCGGAGGGGCCGCCCCGGTTTCGCCCCGCTGTTCTCCTGTGGTCAGACAGCGAGCTGCTCTTCCCTGCAATTTTCTATTTGTGTCGTTCCCTGTCTGCTGTCAGAGCCGCCCGGCCAGAGTGACAACAGCTTGGAGCCGAGGAAAATCTCACTCAAGGCCGCGTCGAAGACGTTACCTCAGCTGCCTCTCGGCGATGGCATTCTTGGTAAAGCCGTTCTTGGTGAGGGCGTAACCCAGTGCCGGATCGCAGCTTGTCCGCATTTGAAGGCGTTTTGGTCCAATTTTACGGAATCCTGAGTTCGCTAAATGTGCTGTCTGGGCATGTGCCTCGCGAGGCTTAATGTTAACACAGTGAGACTGATTTTCTCCTCAGACAATTAGACCGAAGCCGTTGAAATTTCACACTCAACTGACTCCTCTCTGGAGAGGGGTCGGAGGTCAGTGAAAGTCAGTGGTGCTCTGTGATTGGTTCACAGCAGGTGAGCGGATGGCAGAGGTCAATGCACACAGTGCTCTGCAAGAATCCCTCCCTGTTAACCAACCCCTTCCAGCTCAAAGAAAAAGCCAGGGGGCGCCAAGACATTAGGCCATAATACTGGCCTGGGTACGAACCAGTGACAGATGATTGCGGTAGTTACATGGCTGAAACATACAGAAAAAAAAAAGATTCACCAAAGACTGGAAGTGGCTATTTCTTTAACTTGAGCAAGGCCCCACCCCAAAACTTGCACACGTGCACACTGTAGATCAATTTTAGCTCAAGGCTGTTACAGGCCCTGTCTCAGCCGTGTCGAGCAGTGAAAACAAATCTGACAGCAAAGCTGTAGACTAACCTAAAGATGACACGGCCAGTCATCTTGGGCTCCGCGCTGCTCCATCTGATGCAATGATTCTTTTTTCACTCTATTTATTTGTTTTTGGTCAAATGGGGCCAGTTTTATCTCTGGAGAGGGAAGCAAGGCCAGTACAGCGCAGAGGAGCGGTCGGACAGGACTGGATTTAGGCTTTTCTGTTGACCGGCGGTTTGCGGAGGTTATAATCTTGTCTTCCTAGCGCATTTTCCCGTTAAGGTCAGGAAAGTTGTCAAATACTATTTACCGGAATTCAGAGTAATTCGCTCTGCTCATTGGCAAAAATGTGGACACCAGGTCCAGAGGACGTGGCAAAAACAGCACCGAGGACTACGAGGCCCCACTTTCAAACCAAGAGTCAACACGGCAATAAATGTTTATTTCTTTTCTCTTGTGATGGTCACTCAAAATCATTAATAAAAGGAGGGAAATGGACAGAGTCCTGGGATGGATTTTACTGCACTAAAACCCAAGTAAACTGGATCATTAACTGTTAAGAGTATGGGAAACAAAGCCTAATAAATTATCTACTCAAACTGCATCGTACTATTGGGACATGGGAAACGGTAAAAATTTAATAATATCTTATAGCAGAAATGTCTGCAGCCATGTTGATCTAACTATTTAGAGAACAGGAACATTACTATTTAGTACTTAATGGGTCCCTTCAATAATATGTAATTATCTATGTGAGAACTCAACCTTATTTTCTTTCTTAGATTACACGGTTGCTTTCTTTTTGTACATGATCAAGTACTAGCAGCTGCTAACAGGCCCTGCTGGTATAATTTTCACCTTTGTAACACATTCAGCAATGTGATGCATATATAGAATAAAATTCAAGGAATCATTGTGGAATTTAGTGTCCTTTCACCGCATTTGAAATTCGCTGAAGAAAAATAACGGTCAAGGTCACGACACCAATTTTTATGAATTCCACAGAATTCAGCTTGGTAGACAGATAGCCTTTATGCTTTTGGTGTGAAACAGCATTCAGATCTAATGCATCCTGGTACCTTTTCTCTTTAGCCCTTCCTGGAACGGCAGTTCCCGAATGTTAAAAAAGAGGGGGAAATCAGGCAGAGCCGGTTTGAGAAAAGAGGCCTTTGGGATGACAAGTCCCCCGACAACCCAGCAGATGGAGACAAAGCAGGTGAAACTGATGGAGTGGAACTCTCTCAGATGGAGGAGGGTGTGGCTGACACATGGCCCCGCCCACAACCTGCCTACCGCCCCACGTCACCACACTGCGTGGAGAACAGGCTGTTAATCTGTCTGTTTACTCCTTAAAATGTGTAAAACTAAAACACACATACACACACACACACACACACACATACACCTTTACT
Source organism: Megalops cyprinoides (assembly GCF_013368585.1). Lineage (NCBI taxonomy): Eukaryota > Metazoa > Chordata > Actinopteri > Elopiformes > Megalopidae > Megalops > Megalops cyprinoides. The sequence goes on from NC_050605.1 coordinate 21,854,941, forward strand.
GCACTGTAGGGATAACTTTTTATTTTTCCCCTGTTGTAAGTCTCTGGTGCGTGGGGCGTTGGGAGTGTGTGACAGAGCTGAAAGGGCGCTGGAGGCTCGGGAGAGATCAGCACAGACATGTGACAGCTTTGTGTTAGAGGGACCCTGTCCTCCCTCCGATCAGAACCCTCCCCCCTGTCTGGAGCTGTGAAATGCCATGTCGTCCTCACACCACAAACACACCGATTCACTGCATTCATTTACCCAGCGCCTCCATGTGAATCCCTCTCATCTCCCCCTCTGCATGATGTCTGTGTTATGAGGAAGACTTTTTATTTCTGCATGCAAAAACCCGCCACTCCTTCCAAGACGTGCATGTATGACCGTGCATCTGAGAGTGTGGAGAGTATTATACTCATGCATCTTATGCTCTTATCATGCTGTATATTGTGAGGGGGTGGGGGGCAGGGGGGGACTGGCATTTGTATGTGTTTCCCACACATTACACCATGCAGAGTGCTCAGCAAATGAGGATTAGCATATTTATGTCAAGATCCACTTCTCATGCTTCAAGGTCAGCGCAGTACCTGAAAGGGCCACTGGGGGGCTCCGCACCATCAGGATTCAGAGTGCAATGCATGAGGTTGTACCTTTCACCCTCCAAACGCAGTGAGGGTCACAGTGCTCGGTGTCCCGTAGTCGTTCCGCCATCTTGATCGTATCGACTTCGGCAAAAAATGAATATCGCAATAAGAATGGCCATTTTTGCCAGGCCCCACCCTCTTTTAAATTTATTTAACTTTATTGAAGAAATCAGTGCTGACTTGAGAGATTTACCCCGGGGTAATGATGATTTTTGTTCATATTTTGTATGCATCATATGCTTTGTTTTTCTACAATATAATATGTTTTTATGTCAGTCACACTCTTTTTTTATGTCTCAGTATTGTGGGCCATTTGAAATCCACCTCCCTTGCTCGCTATTAAACCCTAAATCTGTCGCCAACAGAAAGAAGACACAGCAATAGCATGCTGTACAACCTGAGCCTGCCTATGCATGACCAAATGAGCTAATTAAACCCAGGCCAGGTTTACTGGTAAATATACCTGAGTGTATTTAGCTGTATTCACCCAGTAGTGCCTGTGTAAGTACACGTTTATTTATCCTTAGTTACACTTACAGAGACTGAGGCATTGTGGTTGGTCACATGTATGTCTTTAACGGGAAAATGCAAAATGTTTAACAGGAAAATCAACAAAATCAACAAAATATTATCTAAATATTATGTAATGTATGTTACATCAGACTTGACGTCATGTCTTGGTATGCATCTTTATGTGAAACCAATTATAGGACAAGTAATGCCTTTATGATGGTGAGAGCAAGGACTTTTCAAGCTGTGTAGAATAGTTACGTAAATGAATGAAATAATATTAATTTGTTGATCCTGAAGGCTTTCAGCGTGAAAAAGCACAAGTTGAATGAAAATGTCTCTTCTGAATAATGACAGAAAAGCTTCTGTTAGCCCGTAATATGTGGAGCTATCCCTATGATTAAGTGTTAAAGGCAGCACCATTGAACAGTGGGCCTCATCTACCTCAAACATCAAAAATATTACATTATTGGCATTTAGCAGACACTCTTATCCAGAGCAAGTTACATCAATTATAGGTTTTTACAACGTTATCCGTTTACACAGCTGGATATATACTGAGGCAATTCTGGGTTAAGTACCTAGCCCAAGGGTACAGCAGCAGTGCCCCCATGGAGAATCGAACCCGCAACCTTTCAGTTACGAGTCCTGCTCCTTAACCACTGCCCTACACTGCTGTCCTGTCCTTATGTACTGTAAATATGTTATCATGCTGCATAGCACTTTTTCGTTCCATATTCAATATTTTAAGGAACCAGATGAGGTCTGTCCCCATCAGATGTTTTAGGATGTCCTCCTGACTCGGCCCATTAATCACGGCTCAGTCGATTTGTCAGTTGTTTGCAGTGGTTTGTGTTCTGGGTGCATCTCTGCGTTCCTGGAAAACTGTTGATGGTAAAATCACGGTCTATCACATCATATCTAAGAAATCAAAAGCGCAGTGATGAGAGAGCCGAGCCTCTGAAGGCCTCTGAGGGGCGGAGCCACCATGTGCTGGCGATTACCGACATGTCTCAACCAATGAAAGCAATTCACTCTGCACAGACGATGCCTGACGATGAAATCTGTGAGTCACTGATAATATAGGAGTTCACAAAGCCCATATGAGGCTGATTAAGCCTCCCTTTCCCACTACTAAAGAAACGTGACATGGCTCCAGTTTCTGTCTTGTATGTTGGACTACTACACGCTGACTTCAGCAGGGACAGCGTGAGGAGCTTCCCATCTGGTGAAGATCGCTCCCTTACGCTGCTGGTAGGGCTTTTCCGAAGGAATAGATTCCCAGCAGTATTTCGGTGGACACAGGTGACACCTGCACTTTCTGTTCTGGATGAAAAACAGTATTTTGGTGCATCTGGATTCCTTCAACTTCTCGTCCCGCAGAACGGTGACGAACAGGCTAAAATCTGAAATGAAGCTAACCCTAAATTATATACCTGCATGTCCTCTGACCTTGCTGCACTTCAATCTCTTTTTCCCCATATTTGTTTGGGAATCTGTGGGCACCCTATACGGCACCTCCTCGACAGCTGAAAGACACATTTATTTCGTCAAGTTTTAATGCCAAGTTAAAGCCATCACAGGCCATCAGGCTGCCATATTTATACGTGTTGAAAAACGTAATGACTTTGGAGAGAAAGACGGAGAAAAAGAGATGGATAGAGTCCTGTGTCTCACAGAGTCGTGAAAGTTTTGTGTGTGGGGTGGGGTGGGGGGGGGGGGGGCTGGGTAGTGTATATGATGTGCGTGGACACCCATCTGCGCAACTGCTGTTCAACACAGTGTGTGTCAGCGTAGATATTCTACATTACGGCCAGATATTCAGCTCCTACGTTGCTTCTGTCCCCTGCTCTTTGTCTGAGATGCTTTGGTTGGATTGAAGGATCTGTTTTGTGTGTCTGTGGTTAGAATATCCTAATTTTGGATGACCATTTTCGACCATACCCCCTTCTGAAATGTTCTTAACCAGCCAGTGCATCTGAACATTCACTGCATCAGAGATGGCAGAAGCTAGCAAAGCACACAGAGCGGAATATCTGGTGAACGTATACAGCGTCTGTGATTTCAGCGTTGACTGGAGGCAGATGTGGACCCATCCACTCAAGTGTTTGAATCTCAGTGACAGCCCAGCAGCGCTGATCTGATGGCGGTTTAGCTTGGAGGAATGTCTCGGAGGAATCAGTGGGATTCGCAGCATGTAGCGCCTTTTAGCCATTTCATCACAATGACAAACACACCCTCTTTTCTGCTCAAATCTTTTTCACTCAACCGTCAGCCCTTCAAAGGTGGAATTTCTGATTCAGATTGATATTCAGCGTGTAGAGTGACCGTGGTCCAACAGGTTTGCATGCATTGTGTTTCAAAGGGCACGTCTGCATTCAGCCTTCTGTCTAGTGAATAAGACTGGAGATGTGGTGTGTAGTTGTACAAATCTGATAGTACTGTGTCCTCAAACAGACCTTGCTCTCAGCTGAGAACTGTCTCATTGTGGAACTCTACACATCCTGTCCCCATAGTGTCGCTATACTTACTGTATGCACTTTTGTAAATTGCTTTGGATAAAAGTGTTTACTAAATAAATAAATGTAAATGTACATGTAAATGTGGTGCTATCTCTACTGCTTCAGTACCTCTGCTGCAAAACGGTCATCTTAAACAAGCTTTCCATTTTCTCCGAAAAAATCAAAAGAGACAAAAGAGATCAGAGAGGCCGGTGAACAAACAGAGCAAGCAGGGCGTACGCTACCCCGTCCGTGGCTCTCCTCTCTTCACGCCGCCGGGATACTGAATGAGGATCAGTTTCTGTCTCTGAGCTGAGGCGCGGAGTCTGGCCTGTCTCGCTGTCTGCGCTGCCGGTGCAGGAGTGGGTTAAGGTCCCAGTGTCCCTTGTGCTGTGGCCTGAGAGAGTGGTCCCAGAGCGGGGGGCCTATCGCTGTACAGTCCCCGTGGCGGAGGTCCTGTCTCCGTGACAGATGTGCGATGATGTCATGAGGAGGGGAGGAGGGCGCGCGGGGGGGGGGGGGGGGGGGGGGGCGACGCAGGAGGGCAGTGGATGGACGGAGCTTTGATCCGAGCGGGAAAGTGTGTGTGTGTGTGTGTGTGAGTGTGTGTGGTGGAGGCAGAGGGAGGGGTAGGCACCAGCTCTCCCCTCTCTGTGGGTCTCCAGCCCAAAGTAATAGATACTCAAATCCTACCGTTTGAGGATTGGCAGTTTCAGAGTGATACACTGTGCATTTGAGCCATCACAGAGTCAATATATAAAATCACGATTTAAAGACAGAAATGCTGAAAAGATTCAGCTCGCCCGTTTTATTTTTTAAGAACATTAAAACACTTCAGTTAAGGAGCTGAGTTGAATAGGGTGGGTAAGGTTGATATAACCCCACTCAGATGCAAGCAGGCTACACCCAAATATTTCAGCATTCAGGAAGCCAAAAGCACAGACAGCCGGCTGCAGCAGGTTTTAAGGTGTTATCCAGTACAACCAAACAACAAGCCTCTCCCTTTTCACAACTATCTCTGAACGCCCTAAACAGGTAGCTCATTACCACGCTGTCGGTAAAACATAGACCCCCCGATTTTCAAACTGACGGACACATCGAAGGGCTCCTGATGTGATTTTAAGCTTGGCGTGGTTAAGCTTTTTTCGCCCGTCGCCATGGCCGCGGCGCAAGCACAAGACGGTTTATTGTTCCAGCGGAATGCCGCTACAATGAATGTTTGTGGTCGTCTGGAGATAGAGGGCGGCAGATACAGTAATCTCACTGTTAGCGTCGCCCCCCCCCCCCCCCCCCCCCCCGGGAGTGTCCTTCTCCGTGACTTAGGAGGGGTCGTGCTGAGGGCAGGGTGAGCTCAGGCATGCCACCGATCTGCCCCCCCCCCCCCACCCCCCCCAAAGGCCACTGCCGATTAGCCCATTAAGATAAACTCCACAGGCTCGCTGCTCTTCCACCTCTCAGAATTGCTTAAGTTGCTTAAACAACTTCGGCGAATAGGAGGCTGAACCCAATGACCCTCCCTTTTCCCCTTCTGTAGTGTTAGCATTAGCACTGCACACGTGGTACAGCGTTAGCATTGATTGACACGGCACAGCGATAGCATTCCTTAAAGAGACAAAGGAATGAGTTGGTATTTGTGCCAGATACACTGCACTAAACTGGTATTATTACCAGACATTTCACATTCTATTAATATCAGCACCATAAATGTACTACTATGATAGTATTATTATGAGACATGCCACAATATGTTAGAATCAGAACCAGACACTGCTTGTTAGCACCACAGGTGTTGTACTATGTACCAGTACTAAGTACCAGTGATGTTGGTGAACAGATAATCCCAACCTGCCTCATTTTGACTGTATATGATATTAAGATATCTCTCATGAAACATTTTACTGGTGTTATTTAGGAGAAATCGAACTTTATAATCGGAAAATCATACATGATATATGTACATGATATTAAGTTATCCCTCAAAAAACATTTTACTGATCTTATTTAAGGGAAACAATTTAGAGGAAAATCAGCTGTTGGCTGGATAGCATTTGACAGGCCACTGCTAGTGGAGTACTGCTCTCGTGTCCTCCCGTGATAATTTCAAACGCAACCAGCCATGATGAACCTATAAACATGTGCCGCAACTTCACAGATAAAAGATCAAATTAAAATCAAATCAGATGCAATCGGTAAAGCTGCAGTTCAGATTGCCACACAGCACCACAGATGGGGAGCGGAGGAGCGTCAGGGGGAGGGGGAGACTGCGCAGGCCTGGCACAGCAGAGGACCTCAGTGCGTCCAGGGCAACGCCCTTCTGGGTTTGTGGGTCAGGGCTGGATTCACATGACTGCAGCAGCCGTATGACTCCAGACTCCCCTGGGCCCTGCAGCAGCCGGGCCCAGGAACAGCCGGGCTCAGAAACAACCCGGGCTCAGAAACAGCCAGGCCCAGGAACAGCCGGGCTCAGAAACAACCGGGCTCAGAAACAGCCAGGCCCAGGAATAGCCGGGCCCAGGAACAAACAGCCAGGCCCAGGAACAGCCGGGCCCAGGAAGAACCTACCCCAGAAACAGCCCAGCCCAGAAACAGCCAGGCCCAGAAACAGCCAGGCCCAGGAACAGCCGGTCTCAGAAACAGCCAGGCCCAGGAACAGCCCGGCCCAGAAGCAGCTGGGCTCAGGAACAAACAGCCGGGCCCATGAACAGCCGGGCCCAGAAGCAAACAGCCGGGCCCAGGAACAGCTCGGCCCAGAAACAAAAGGGCACAGGAACAGCCGGGTCCAGTCAGGACACCTTTTCCCACAGCCAGTGCATGGTGGTAAAGTCTTTTGGATATTCTGCAGCATTTACCATTGATTACTGCTCATGATGGAGCTGACATGCAAATATTAGATTAAAAATTTGAATTACAGTGACTGGCGTGATTTAAAACCATTTTGATGCTGCTGCTCTGATCTGTCTAACATGGTTTTAGTCAGTTGTTCCAATCAGCACTAGGCACAGAGTGAAAAATCTGTTGCAGGACCTGTCCTGACTCACCTGAAGGTTTCTCATGGCTTGCCAAGGGGAAACACACAGGAACGAGAAATGTTTGGAAATACACATGCCCTTTCAGCCTGAATCTGGGTCACAGGCACCAAGAAAAGGTAAATCTTAAAGGTCTGTCACTATTTTGCCTCAACTGTTAGAGCCCTATCTGTCCCTGCTTGTCAGAATCATCTTCATACACACATACACACACACACACACACACAGATACACACACGCACGAACGTGCGCGCACACACACACGCACGCACGCACGCACGCACGCAATCACACTCCTTGTTCCCTCACATTACATGAGAGTTGTATTGGTTAAAATACTTCAAATTTAAAATGTTGAAAATGAAGTGGTAGGGAAGCATTGTACATTTTCAGTGCGGTATTTTTGAATTCTCCTGTTATGCTCCATAATTTGTCTCTTTTCTGTGTGCTCTCAGCCAGTGATCTTTTCAACATGAAATAACCGGTCATGCAGTCATGCTAATACTGTACCAATACTGTATAAATGTAGTGTACCTCTCAGTACCTCTCAAGTACTATCATAGGTAACTATCATAGGTGGATTTTTAATCGTATTAGATGATAGCCGCCTTGTCCTGTGGAAGTGTATGCACGCTGTGTATACACACAAGGTGTCTTAGCAGCCGGTTGTCCTTGGCGATCGACACACATCACTGCCCATGACCCCACATGAGGATACCCGGCGGAGGGTTAATCATTCCCCCGTTAGCCGAAGCTACACAGCGCAGCCAGCCTTCCACTGACACGAGTGTAAAAACAACACGCTAACCGAGTCAGACAGGGACACGGTTACACGCACAAGGCTTCGTACTCCCGCTGAAGCATCGACGCTCTGAGAACGAGCGCCTGCCAGCTCTGATGCAACGCAGTGGTTCTCATTATACGAGCACACAAAGACGACACAAAGCTCAGATTACGCAGCAGTGTGTCAGTCTAACTCTGTGCTTTTGTACATGCACTGTATTGCGCACGCCGGAATTGCTTTACAGTAGAAGTAGTCTGTGCATCTGTGAGCAGTCACATATTTTATTAATGGATTTCCTTTGTGTGTTTAATTGCGTTTAAGTAATGAATACACCCAGGGCGTGCTCTACAGCACCCTGCATTAATTACACTTAAAGAGTGATGAGTAGCACATGAGAATCAGATGAATTCAAGGGCATGTCTTCAGGATGCTAATCATGTGTCTTTACCTGAACTTTTCCATGACTGAATAAGCAAAAGCCTGAAACTGCAGCTGACTTTCACTCTGCGACGAGACACACACACACACACACGCACACACACACACACCTACCACAGTACCCAGACAACCGCAGATTCTGTTCAGAACTGTGAAGAGGCCTTAACAATTCCTTACACCCTGCAACATTATGCAACTCTATAATAACGGTAAACTCTATTTAAACTCTAACACTATGTAACAGACTTTGCCATTGACTTGTTTTCTTCATAGTGGTGACTGAGTTTGCTAACAAAAGATGTCTCCTTTGGTTATTTTCCATGAAAAAATACAATTTAATATTCTGAAATTACATTTGAAATAATTGTTTTTAAAATAAATTGACGGTGAAGGATTTTGCATTCCTCTACAAACATTGTGTGCAAATTCAAAGAAAAATGAACACCCTCTGAAAACTATCTGAACTGCACTAAGAAAACTTGAGATCCTTTGTGAAAGTGTAATTAATATTCATGCAAAGTTAACACATTCTTGGTCATTCATATGCCCTGGAAATTAATTTATATGAGACAAAAACCTCTGAAGTGCACAAAAGCTAACGCACCCATGCGCAAAGTAATTACAGAGTAATATGAAATATGAAATCAATATGAAATGAAGTACTCTGACAACAGAAACTAAACATTCATAAATGAATCAGTTTTTTTCTATTTACTCTCAAGTTTAAATTAGTTTCTTCTCCAGACATTTACACTGTAAATCGTAAAGGGAAACATAAAGAGAGTGTTCTGCGCCGCTCACTCCGCAGAGGGCTGCTGGTGCTCAGACCTGTGCCTCTCTTTGTTGTCTGACTGTGTAAGGTAGGCCGGGGCCAATCGCGCTGAGCCCCGGGTCCAGGAACCATCTGCGCCGTGGCCCGGGCGCAGGGAGGGGCTGGAGAAAGGCCGTCTGTGCGAGCCGTGGGAAAGGTAGAGGCAGCTCCACCAATCCGCCGCCATGAACTGAACTAATTGAAGATTATGCCGTGGAGTACGCCGTGCTTCTGCCGGGGGATAATCCCCCGTCAGCTGCCGTCTCGGCCAGTAATGGGAGTTTATTACGGGGGGGGGAGAGACGTACCCCCACGGGGAGAGGCCCGAAACTGAGAAGCTTTACCATTTAATTACCAACATGAGACTGATCTTGACAGAAACTTCAGGCCGGGGAGTGGAGACTGGGATGGAGAGGGGGGCAGGGAAAGTTTTTTGGGGGGGATAAAGGGGTGGAGACAGAGAGGACAGAGAGAGAGAGAAAGAGAGAGGGGGAGAGAGGGAACGTCTAGAGGAAAGAAGAGGAGGGAATGCCCCTTCTTTAGAAAACAGACACAATATGATTTTGTTTGGTCTGTGGACCTGGCATCTCTGTTTTTGTGGTGTTGTGGTTGCTGTTTCTTAAGCCTTCTCAGGTTACAAATCCAGGCTCATTAAACCTTTCATCTGTCCATTGTTCACTGAATGGTGTTAACCACCCCCCCCCCCCCCCCCCCCTTTATTAAAGTCCATGCTTTGATGTGCTGAAAGCATATTTTGGCCAACAGGTCCATCCTCTGCAATGTAAATTAAACATGGAGTTCCAGCATAAAAGAATGTTAAACATCAGGTCATTCGGAGGATCTTGGAAGCGTGTTAAAAGTTTATTGTTCTAACTTACAGACCACAGAAACAGCTGGGTGACCCGCTGAGCGTCTGAGTAAGCGCACTGGCCGGGTTTGTATGGGTGCTGTGTATGCTGTCACTGCAAACTCCGGCTGCCGCCTCCTACAACCTGAAGTGTCCCCCCTGTCAAAGACTTCTGGTGTAAAACTGAGCCAAGTCTCAGAGAATGGCAGCTTTTCCACAGTCCAGAGACATCCAGCGGGGAAAAAAAAATACGAAACCAAGAGAGAATGTCAAATTAGGAGAGCCAAGAACTAAAACGAAACTGTCCAACATTTTGGAGTAAGGAGAAACCAAGGGAATACCATACCATGTGAAATGACTAATAGGCCTTACCATACTTTATTGCCAAAATTACTGGTTTGTGGATGACAAAAACTGAGGACTATGAGGAAAATCCCTGACCAAAGAAACCTTTACTCTTATGGTGTATAGCTTTTTGTCTAATTATTTTTGATGAGTGGGCACTATATCTGGGTTTGCAATTAAGGATAAATGTAATGTCCAGTGAAAGTTGGACACAAGACACATGAAAACTCATGCCTTTCGGTTCTGATATAAGTTATCTAAGGCTGAATGATGACAGATGAAATACCAGGTTTTATTTTTAGACAATACCACCTTTTTAGATGGAGATTGTGCATTGCTGTAGTGTCATTTTGGTCCGGATAAACAGTATTTATGAAATCACAGTCACAGTGACAGATGTCCCAGGCTTGTACTACATCGTCTCATTGAGAAGACTTATCTGAACTTTGCCTAACAAACACATCCCACTGATTGACAGTGGATTTTCTGAAAATTTGTATAATTGAATTTGTTATTTTTATTTTACTCCTGGAAGCAAGCATCCCCCCCCCCTCTTGACAATGTGAACAGTATCATTCTTACCAAATCCACAAACCTCAATGCTGTAGCCAGGGGGAAAAATATTTTAATTTGTGTGTCTGACATTGGCCCGTGACCTGCAATCTTCACATACTGAATGTGTATAACACCTTGCTAGCATGGCAGTAAAATTCGGGCAGCCTGGTCCTGGCTGTTAGACGAATGACCCTCAGAGCGCCCATCTGAAAAGGGCCTGACAGGATGCCAGGGGTACCGGATGCAATCGGGTGGAGGCACGGGGTGAAGATGGGTGCAGATCCCAAAGCAGAATCTCCCGGCTGCAGTGGTGTCAGCACCTTGACTAAAACTGCTTTCTCCTCTGCGTCTGTTCCGGGGGGACAGCTCAGGGCCAGGCCTGAGGTGGACGACCGCATACACTCCTGATAAGTATCTGAGACTGCAGTCACCGCTTCAGCCCGGAGCCGAGAGATCAGCTCTCCGAGGAAGTTACTGTAAGGTGAAGGTGTCAGTCTCACAGTTCAGAGGGTAACTGCAGCCATTATAAAACTCACTCATATTCAGAGCTAAAATGGTCAAAACAAAGGAACACAGTTCAGCGAGAGTGACGTGGCACGACCAGACAAACAGTCAGATTACAAATGATGAAATACAGATGTTTGCAAAGATTTGATATTCATCTTATTTTAAGGATATGCCACCTACGCACCAAAAGTATTTCAAATCATTTTTACTGGACTAGATAAACTGTTTTCATCAAAATTAAAGTCATGAAAAAAGTTCTACATCTTAAATCATTAGACTAGATATTACACTTCTTGAAAATACATTACTACCAATACTACATTGAAAATACATAATATATAACATAATATATACTGTATGTTATTTTCAAGCGCAATATATTCCCATGTGGCAGATGACCTGGGCATTAGGCCACAGAAACCCAGTGACCCCTCCCCTAATCCCCCTGGATCCTGACCCGACCGGTCTCGGCACGGCCCGCACTGTCGCATGTTCTGCGCCGCATGTCCTGTGTCCCCACGCCGGGGAAGAGACGCTTCGCACCGGCCACGCCGCAGCGCTTTAATCTGTGGGGTCAGCAGGGGTACGCGTCGTCCGCCTCCTGCCCCAGCGGTGCCGATAATTCCATTACAGATAATGCAACCTGAGTAATTGTTTTTGATCGGTTTGCATTGAAACGATACTGCCTATCTGCTAAGCCGGGCTGCGGCCGCTTATTCTTCCTGTCCCCTCGCTTGCTCCGACAGGGGTCGGTTTGGGGCATTTTGGGGGGGGAAGGGGTAGAGCAGAGGTCTCTCTCTGCGGTCCCTTTTTTCCTTTGCCTGTTTAATGTTCCCACTTCCTGTGTGTGACAGGTCCACTCTGAGAGGACACTCTCTGCAGCTCCGGCATACGCTGGCCTGGACCGGCCGTGACTGACCCCTGCGGTCGGAGAGCTGTCCGTCTGTCCGTCCACCCTTCCCTCGGACCCAGGCTGCCCAGTCCGGACTCGCGGGGATGTGGATTTCGCTCCAGACTTGACCCCTGAGAAAGTAGACGTCTCTCTCTCTCTGCAGCAACACTGGCATCATCACCCAGTTTAAAGACAATAAGCATGACATTTATGTGTCAAACAGAAACAAGGAATTATGTGATATTTTTCTCCTATCACAGCCTTTCTTATCTAATAATCGCTGCAATATTCACCATGGTGTGTGTCTTACTCTTTATTTGTCAAAAAATGAATACACGAGGCAGTGAACAGACATTGGAAGTTTTGCTATTTATCTACGGCACCACAATTATTGTACTTTCAATATGTCTCTTACTGAATGCATTAAATTAATATAATGTCGCTAGAAAAATAGTATGTGATACATCAGATCAAATAAAACAACTTTTCTTTCCAGCATCAAATAAAGTGGACCTAAAATGTTGATTGATGGATTATTTAATTTAAAAAAATTAAACGAGAGAAGTAATATTGGTTTCCCATTAAAATAAGCCATAACAAAAATTAGACCCAGCTGTATTTGGCTTCATTTTTAAGGTCAGCACTCTTCTCTCTCTGACTGGAACTTTTTCCTCCTACTTCAAACACTTTAAATCACACAAAGACTAATTACCTGTCATACATTTCATATCATTTTGGAGAATTATCAGACATTTGTCACATTAAAATCTGTGTGTTTCAGAAATCACAAGTTTCATGCAAACCCCTCCGGCTCTCACATATTTAATAAACACAGGCAACTGCAGGCACTGGATTCCAACAAGATCCGAATCATATTTTTAAAATGAAGACTGTTTTCAAAACTAATTTTGAGCTTTATATCTATAAATAAGTCAAAAATATTTTGAGTCATGACAAGCTGCAAATGCCCAAAACAGTGTTTAAACTGATTCTTTAGAGAAACTTGCATTCTTTCAAAAACTTATTCTGCAAGCCCTGGTAATGGCCTAAGTCTCCATAAACAGAACATGATCTTTCTGAGTCAGCTAAATATGAAATAGATACTGTCTAAGTGCATCATTGCTTAATGTTCTCCTCAGTCTCAACACGTCTCATGATTCATGACAAAGACACAAAGGTGGAAAGGTATTGTGCTGAAAGGTAAATGTGCTTTTAAAATGCGGCACACTTCACACGCGGCTGGCCCTTTATTCATATCAAAGTATGTTGTCCTCTCAGCTGAAGTCAGCATATTGCTCAGGCAGTGAACAGCACTTTATTTTGAGTTTTCTAACACAGAGAGTGCCTAAGTACACAGGGGTGAAAGTAAATCTTAAACATCAAAATAAACCTAAAGAAACCTATAGAAACTCGTTGTTAAGTGGTTTAAGTTTTGACCTGAAAATCACTGACAAATTCCTTACAATTACATAGAAAGTTCTAATATTGTCATGATACCACACTTCTACAATCAACAGTTGTTTCTGTTGGTGGATATTAAATAAGACGTATAAATATTAACGTTGAATGTTAGAATAATAATTATTATAATCATACAGAAAAAGAAAACTATAACTGAAGCATTTTTTCAGCTGCAGCGCATGCCAAAAAAGCACAAAGTAGGCTTCAAGTGGTGCTGCAATTTTGTAAACTTAAGTCTATGAGTGGATATATAAGAAAAATCTTCTTACCAATATGAAATACAAATATTTAAACAGTTGTAGTATTAATTTATTTATTAGGCGACTTTTGAAATGCATCTTCGCATTAATTTTAAAGGTGCGTCTCTTATTTATGCACCGTCTGGAGTGTGTGTTATAGACTATGAAATATATTTGTCCCACTCACATTTTTATGGAGGCGACCCTTAAAATACAATGAGATAACTGGTATGGATTTAATTTAGATAAAAAGCCAGATCACAAAATTAATTCATACACACAACACACACACACACACACACAAAGTAGTTTTGGCCTATGCACTAAATAATAAAATCAAAGTATTGGCTGGGCATTAATGAACCTGAACTCTGTCGTTTACAGCGTAGGTACACTGTATATGACGCGTATCAGTAAAAGCAGCTGAATAATAAACCAGAAGGAACAGGTCTGGGCTTGAAATCACCTGAAGCGCCTTAACCGTTATTATCTTATCAGCAAGAAAATGACCCCGGCAACAGCGGACACGTGCGGCGACACACACGCACCGCGAGAGAGGAGACAGGTAAACAGGTGCAAAGACGTGCAATCCTTTTAAGAATGCATGACAACGCTTTAAAGGAGTGCGTCCCGCTTGCTAGACATGCTGCTACGCAGTAAATGTGTCACATTTAACCAAGGTCATTATTCATGTAAAACTTTGTTTTTAAGATAAAACACGCAAACGTGGAAGTTCTCCTTCACAATACCTCACCGAATGGCGTCTACTTCAAACAGTAAAATATGTCCCTTGGCTAACTCGCGAGATGACTCCGAAGAAAAATTAATCACGCAAACCGCGACGAACTCCCGATTTTTAGTTGCTTGAATATGTGTGACTGATTTGTGATCCTCGAATTATGCACCTTGTTCGAAAAACTGGTTTGGTCAGGAATGACTTTTTCAACTCGAAAGTTAAAAGTGGGAGTAGCTTGCCCAAGCAGCGAAACTCGCACAGCTACGTGTTTACTTGGTTGCGAAATAAAACCATTCCGCAAGCAGAGGCTAAATAACTGTTTCCATTAAAAGAAGTTTAGAAAGCCTTTGCTCTAAAACAATTTTATAAATCCCCAAAGACCAACATATTTGCAATTTAGCTCCGCTGCAAAACATATTTAGCGGTACGAAGTTCTTGCTTCAGGTGGAATGTGTTTGTCTTGAAATATCACAACAATTTTCACCCACTGTCGATTTAAATATTTTATGGTAATACGTGAACGTGTTCTGTAATTGTTTTTAACAGCTAGATAAAGACTGCGTTGTGTGGTCGTTGACATTAGCAAGGTAAAGTAGCCCGCAGACGGGCTTCTTACTAGATAGTCTCGCTGCGAATCGCAGTTCACCTTAAATGAACTCTTCTAATCGTCCCCAGGACCAGCAGCATACCGTAGCCTAGTGGGTAAAGCCGTCGCTGATGTGGCGATAGATGAAAAGCTGTTCTTGGGGATAAAAAAAAAACCCAACCTCCAAATTGAGTGCCTCTTGTTGTTCGGGGATGTCAGTTTCTCTGAATGCAACGGGGTAGTTCGGTTCGCTGTCAGTGTGCGCTGCGAGCGAGGGGACGGCGCAAGTAGCTGCCCTTTCTCACCGCGCTTTATTGTCGCGGAGCTGAGTCCGAGTCTCGCCAACAAAAGTAACCGAGGGACAAGAACCGACGGCGGAAGAACGACTTCTCTAGACTGCCTGAAGATCGGGGCGGATACCGAATTGATCTTGAACTTGGAAACAGTACCACAATGGAATTAAAATTCGTGGTAGGCTATTTTACGTCCTCTTCATCTACCGTTTGCGTGTGTTTTATAAATCCAAGACGAAGGGAAATATGAACATATTGCAGGATATTTTGGACCAACGCGGGTATGTATTTAACGTAAGTTTCCTTGTCATAGTTAGGTTATATTGGCATTACTTGCTAATGCTGTTTTATGTATGAAATTCTCATTTCGTGTGCACATATGGGTTTCTTGTTACGAGCTTGATAAATTGTAGTTAAGTAGGCTACTGTCTTGCAAATTATTTTCAGAATGTGTTTTGGGGTAAGGGAGCTTGCTTTTCGAGGGTGCTGGGGTGATTTATTTGCCAAACGATTAGCATCACGTTTTATGTTAGTATAGGTAAGATAATAGGTAAGATGTATTTAAAAAAAACCGCCCGAAAAGAAGGCTACATGGGATAAAAACAAACCAAAAATCTGAACATTCATTTTTCAACATGCAACACGTTCATCGTGTTATTCTTTTTAATTCCGGCTAGGTGCTGTAGATAGACAGATATGACTCCTTTTATCAGTCGGTCTGTTATTATTATTGTTATGGTTATAATGATGATGATGATGATGATGGGGAACAGGGTACTACTGCTGTTATTTAGTTGAATAATGCTTGTTTTATCATTCATTCCCGAAGATGTGGCAATTCGTGAAAATGTAATGTACTGTTAACTGCATGCACTGAATCTGACAGCAGACGTATGTGACAAACAGCCCTTTTTGTTGAACAGCTTTATTTATTATATTTTTAGATTAAAAGGCCTATTTTCAGATTTTTTTAAATCCAGAGGAAATCCCGTACTTAAATGTGAAATAAGAAACTAGCATTATTTTGTAACACCTATGACAACAGTGCATTTAAATTAAAAGGCTAACTCTTTCACAAAAATAATCACCAGTTTTTTTGTCTCTTCTAAAAGTATCAGTTTGTGATATTGAAGAAAATCTATATAGATTTATGTACATTTTTGTGAATTGTTTTTGTCGGCGTCGCCTAATATTTTACTTAACAGCAAACTGGTAACTGTTACAGTCTATTCTAGTTTATATTTGAAAAACAGACCCAATGTTATAAATGCTTGATACAAAGTTACTCTACAGAGGGGATCCCATGGAATCAAACATGTATCGAAGTTACTGTTTTCAGATGTGATCCAAAATTATTCAGTTTTTGGAATTATGAGCACACTCAGAATGCAACTAATGTAAATTAGATAAACCGTATATAGGTATTTCTTATTTGTCGCCCTTGTGCACTGTATTTTAAGGGTTATTTCATTACCCTGCACACCATTTAGTTTATGTTTGATATCTGAATTTTACGTTAACTGTGTTTTCCATGTGCGCTGTGCGTAGTTCTCTTTCTTCAAGTGTGTGTACCTGAATGTCATTGAAAGAAACAGAATGGCATCATGAAAAGACTTAACTTTGCTGTAAATGGAGCTTAATATTTATGGTAAGGCTTTTTTTTCTTTTTGCGTGTGCCCCTAATGTGTGTGCTACAAGGAGAATTAAGTTTCTGGAGGACAGAAACACCCGGGATTTCACACAAAATGATGTAATGCAAAACTCCCGAACATGTAAGTCGGTCTATATGATTTTTTATTTCTGGCCAGCAATTAAAAGTAAACCGAGCTAAAGTCCTTACTTAAGAATATATATGCATATATAAAATAAGTGTAGTAAGAGGTTATATAATTTAGACATTTGCTTAATAGGGCAAGTGTCTACAGTCTTACAAAACACAATACATTAAGTGTATGTTTTTGAGATATTAAGCCTCTTAAGCACCGAGCAGAAATCAATTGCTTTTGAACAAGCCCTTTGGCTGGGAATCATCTCTATGTATGTATCATTCACGTAATCTGTTTTACCACTCACAGAAAGAGCTCACTTTCAACCTTCTTGCAGTAAAGTGTTCATCACCTATCAGAGCTGCAAAAATTTAGCTAAGAGCTGAACAGCTCTGTATTTATTTTTAGGGGCATTCTGCTCCGTTCTGTCATTGTACATGTGTTCAGAGGAGGTGACCTCAGGGATCTGCGTTCATAGTAGCGACTGGCGTTTGGGTGCTAGACCCATGTGCAGGTGTAAGAATCACAGCTTTGTGCAGGTACCAGTTTGGGCCTCTTAATCCTGCTGCAGCAGGCAATGGCAGAGGCTGCATCACTTAAAGGGTCATGTCTGCAGTTTGATTCACTTCACCCCGTTGCAGATTTTTCTGGTCCCATGTTTTTGTTAATTGACTGGAGTGTGTCCTGACTGCCGTGACTTGCATTGCATACAGATTTGGGCGACGTCGCTGCCGTCTCGATTGAAGCGTTCCCTGATGGACACAACCTGAGCAGCGTACCTGTTTTTGAGAGCGTACAGGAATACTTTAATAATGGTTTGGATTCCATTACAAGACAGAGTCTTACATTGTTTAGCTTGACTCTGCTGTTTTTTTTTTTGACTTGCATTACGGTGACTTCCAATGAGTGCCATGTTCCGTAATGTAGTTTTTCAGTGAAAATCTTGCACTTGAAGCTACTCCTGGTTGCAGGCTTGTGTGATTGCGTTGATCATGTTAAGCATTTGTGGGGCTATAGTATTTTTCCTCTGCCAGACTAAGGTCTACAGTGCCATCTTGAAAAATTAAATGGACTAAGGTCTATTGAGAGTGCCATTTTGTACAACAGATCTGGGGTCTACATCTGTTAGGGAAAGTTTTTCAAGAGTTGAAATTTTTCATCACAAACAATAATTCTTTTTTTTTTATTATTATTTTTAAAAAAGGTCTGGTGTATTTACCCACATGATGTACAGATATGGCCAGTTTTGCACATTATCAAAGCATTCCCGACATGGATCATTCCAGTATATTTATAACCAAGGTTTTTTTTTAAGCAAAACAAAACCATTCAAGCGGCACAAATACTTCACTGTTTTTGTATTCATTATGTTGCCAGTTCATTGTTAGTAACAATAATCACATGCTTAAATATATCTCCTCACTGCTGGCAATTAGGAATATCATAACCACAATAGAACTGTAAATTGTTGTTTTTATTATTATGCTATACTTGAGGTATTTGTTTGTGGTATTTATTCATTTTGTAAATAAAAAGCAAAGAAGATTGTTGGATTCAGTTGTTCCCACTTGTTATTCTCCCAACTGTAGTATCATTAAATAAATCATAAGCAGGGTATGAAATATTCTGTCTGTACTTTTGTAGCCAGTACTTTTTTTTTTATCAGACAGTCAAGTTATCAGTCACAATGAATGGTTTTGTTATGTTCTGTCAGTAATGGAATTAAGAGTTAGCTGAAGCTGTAATCATTTCTTTGAACACCATCACACGTTACAGTACATTATTTTTTCCCTTATTCAGGGTAGGAATTTATGCTAACTTTGGGTTACCAGCTTATCATAGGTATGTGATTTAAAAACAGGTTAATTTGTGATTTTCCGTGGTTTTACAATTCTCCAGTAGTGTCAGTTAGTACAAACCCAATTCACCAATCCTGATTAGGAGGGTTATCCAACAGCCATAGCCTAATTACAGAAATTGGTACATTATTGAAATGGATTGGTACGCTATACCGTATTCGAACATTATTTTACATTGTAACCATGGCAAATACACATTGATATTGCAGCAAGCTAGTTCGCTTGCTGAAGTTATAGGAAGCTCTGATCCAAAAATTATGATAAAGTTATTCTCTCTTCTGCCCGATGCTGACACTTCTTTGCAAACGCTGTATTGTTTATAGTATATTGACGCCAAAAAGGCAGTTGAAAATGTGATGGAAAACGTTTCTGCAACATTTCTGTGAAGCAGGTGCTCACTGCTTCAGCGAGTACACCTCTGCAACTATGGCCATTGTTTTCATCTTCACCGACAATATGTTATTAATTTTATAATATTTTTATAAAATTATTTATTTTTTAATGATAAATTCTTTATTTAATTCTTTTCAAAATTTTGCTTTCAGTGTGACACGGGATAAGGTGAGCAGATTGTCTGTGAGTCAGCAGATTGTCAGCCGAGCTTTTGGAAATTCAATCTACCAGCCCAGCCAGTTGGTGCCAAAAATCTCTCCTTTCCATCCCTCCTCCTCATCAGGAAAGTTGTCCTTCCGTTGGCTTTTACTCTGAGTAGCACACATTCTCCTGCCATTTACCACAAATCAAATTTTGAAGTGGATGTACCCTGAATAACAGACACAGAATGTCAGGCCCGCAGATATCACAACAGTGTACAGGCTGAAGCAACGTGCCTCACCTGTCTCTTTTTTACCAGACAACAAAGGCATTTGTGCAAATTACAGTGGTGTGCAGGTACTACTCCTTTACCTGTCTACCTGTCATTTGCTCAACACCTGGAAATGTGTGGAGATGTGTCTGTCTTCTGCTTGCACCGTAGACATCATCTAGGTGTAAGTGTGCACTGGGCGTTGGTCGATCTCTGGTTGGAGGTGCAACCACGCCTAGCCGTCAGTCTGCAGAGATGTTTCCTTAACCTCTCCTCTTCTTTAACGAGCCCCTGTAACGGAGTGGGACTGGGTCCACCCCTCCAGCATGCCCCGGCTGTCTCTGCAGCTCCCAAACCTAGGTCCGCTGAGGAGAGACCCACCCAGCTGGGCCCAGTTCTCCAGCAGCTTTGCAGCCTGCTGATGAAGCACAAAAAAAAGAGACTAAAACGCATGTGCTCTGGCCAGGATATCGGAGCGCAGCTGCGGCGATTCAGTGCGCCGAACTCCTGTGCTGGTGGCTGTGGCAGAGTGAGGTATTAACGGCAAAAAAGCGTTAACTGTAGCAAATGGTCAGGCAGTCCAATATGGTGAAGACCCTGTGCCCCTGTGCCTGGGTCTCTGGGTGCCATCTGCTCGTCTGTGTGTGCTGCCTCCATGCTTCATTCTAGAACTTTCTTGCACTCTGTTCTAACTGACCAGCTGTGGACCTCAATCAATGGGGCAGAAAAGAAAGTCAAGACAGTAAAACGGCTGAGTGGATATTGATTGGTTATTATTACTACCAAGTTTTTTTTTCCTTCAGTGAGGTAATAAGTAATGGTTGCACGTTTGTTTTGTCTAAGATGTGATGTCTCAATAGCTTTAACCTAGCATAGGAATGATATGTATTTCTATCAGGGAAGAACATATGTCAGTTGTTACGATCATATCAGACCCCGAGTGTGTGTCGGTTGATTCATCCCAGCTGTAGGTGTTTCAGTGATCATTGATTTATCCCAGCTGTGAGTATTCCAGGGATATGCTTCTGATTGGTTGTTTGGTGCAGGTGATTACCTGGAAAGAGTTCTGATTGGCTGCAGTGTTTTTTTAAAAGGGCACACGTGTCGGCTGTTTCAGTTCTTTGATGATTTTTTTTTTTGTTGTTTGTATGTTGGCAATGGCATGGTTCATCTGTCTTTTTTTGTTTATAATGTATGGTTAGATAGGAAAGTGTGTTTGAATCTGAAGCTCTGTTGTGAGTTGGTTTTCATGTGCTCTTGAGATCATTTCTGGTTTTTTTTTTTCTTTTTTTTCAGTCCAGCCCCACCTAAGTTCAGGCTCTCGGTTTAGAATCACACACTCACTATGTACGCTTATTCCTTCCTAGCCATTCCCCCTTTAGCCTTTCACAAGATTAATGGGACGAAGTCTCTCACTTTACTGTGGTCACGCGCATTGCTGTCATGTAGAATTTACAAAAAAAAAAAAAAAAAAGATTTACAGTGAAGAAAAGAGTCACAGATGACTCTAACAAAAAATTAAATCGCATTAGATTTTTGCGAAAAAGACAATTAGATATTCACACGTCTATAATCGAAATAATGAAACGAAAAGACAGATTACAAAGAATATACATTGGAGTTATGTGTCTTTCATTACAGTTTAAGGTGAAATTCGTTTAAGGCAATAGGTGGGTTTTTACAGTGAATGTAGGATATGCTCAGTTCCAGCTGAAGAAATTATCCACACGGGCTCTCTTGTCGTGGTGAGATTTTTTTAGTGTCATTGTTCTGGTGCACTAAGGTTTCAGTTCTTGGCCAAGAGGCGTTGTGTCCTGTATGATGTCATATAACTGTGTGTAGTTCATTTACTGTAATCTGAACCGATGCACTGCTCAGGGACATTGCATCGGATCATCCTGACTTCACAGAAGGTTAATAGACGTTTGATCTTTTCTTAAAAGTTCTGGATCTAGGCAGTGTGTTCATCAGGTTGATATGGACTCATCTCAATGCATGCCATAGTAGAAATCAATAGGAGAAATTGCTCAGTTGATATTATTGAGTATTGCTGCTACTTCTTGCCAATAATTCCGTAGTAGCTTTTTTATTATGTGCAACTGCACTCACTGTGGGTTTATGATCTCACTGTCATTGTGCAGTTGAATTTGTCTAAATGCAAGGGCTGATAAACATCCCAAATCATCAAAATGACCTTCCCACGAAACACAGACAAGCAAGAACAGTTCACATAACATGTAATAATATGACGATCTTGTAACTTGGTTAGTCAAAAACAGCACTGTGTTTTCTGAAACGAGGCAACCCCTGGTGTCCGGACACAGGGGAAGAGGGCTCCTTCTGCCCTGCATACAGGCTGCAGGTACGCCTCTGGACCAGCCTGTGGCTGGGATCCCCGTGTTCGTTAAAATACAGAGCTGGACCTGCCGCTAATTAGCATAACACTGGATGGCAGGGATCATGATGATGTCAGACCGAAGGTGGTGCCCAATCAGAGGATTGCGTGCAGCCATACCTGTGAGGTACCTGACCTGCCAGTCATGCCATTGGGTACTTGCATTCATTTTAATGAATGGAAGCTTCAACAACAGAATCTCGTTAATCCTCTAGCAGTGCATGTCTTAATCATATTGCAGTGGACCACAATAAATCTGAAAATGACTATTTCTTTGGGTTTATGTGGTATGTCATCACAGTGTGTCAACAATGACAGTGTAACAGGCCAGTTGCTCAATGAAAATATTTGTAAATGTGTTAAGAGACTGGAATTCATAGTGGTTCATTTATTTGGGCATGGTGGTGCGCTTGGATATTTCGTCCAGTCTGATGGTTTCTTGTCGCTCTTTCTTGGCCATGCTCTCTTGAATGTTTCAAGGGAAACACAAACCCCTGCTGGGGTGGACACAGCGCTACCTTCCAGTGATCTTTGGTTTTCTCTGTCTTTTTCTCATGCCTCTGTTTGTGGGCTGGATGTTTTGGGCAGGTGAAGGTTAAGAGTGTGTCGGCTCAGGCCAGGGGCAAGGCTGAAGTTGACCCTTGAGCAGAGAGCAGCGCAGATGACTCTGAGCTGGCTGTAGGTGAGGGTGTGATGGGTGGGTTGTGAGGTGCCCCTGTGAGAAATACAAACGGTGTATGAGTATTGCAGTACATTGCTGTTAAAAAGGCCTACAGTGCACACCCAGCCTTTTTCGGCTTGCACAGTCACACTGATTTCACTGTGAACCTTGAAAGTGCGTTGCAAATGTAGTGCACGTTTCTCTGTGTGTGTGTGTACAGTATTTACATCCCTGTGTCTGAAAACCAGGAGTGTACAGTATGAGCATGACCTAATTTCACTGGGAGCAAAGAATCTGCAATTAGGGCTTCCTTCTCTCAGCTTCTTTTTCACTCTGAATATTTTCTTGCAGGATTTGACAGAAAGCGCACCAAGTTCATTTTAGGACAGGGAAATGCTTTTCTTTCCATTGTGAATCATTTAGGAAAAATGGGTCTCTGGACCCACTAGCCCTGCATTTTGGCATGTTCTTTCATTCTGCTTTATTGTCTATTTTGGCTGAACTTGCAGTTCTTCATTTTCTGCCAAGACAACTTCAGGTCCTTTAAAGATACAGCGAGTTAAGCCAGCTTTTGAGTCAGGCCCATCCTGTAAGCAAATGAAATAAATCTCTGTAGAATTCTGCTGTTCCATCCTGTGCTAAATTCCAGAGGGAGCTCAACTGTTTGCCTGCTTTCAGAAAAGCTTTGTTTTTCAGTAAACCTGATGAATAGATTGAAGGACGCTCTTATAGTACAGTAGCTACAGTATTATTACCCCAGCGACCTGCATGGCGTTTTTTACAGTTTTTACGTTATCCATTCATATGGTTGATTATTACCAGGGCACTTTGGGGTTAAGTAAATCACAAAAAGGGTACAATGGCAGTGCCACATCTGGGATTTGAACCAGCAGCTTCTGGGTTGTGAGCCCTGCTCCGTACCACCATGCCACACTCTGCTCTTTGTATGTGTAGGTTTTGTTCCTGAAATGAGCTGAATGTCACATCTGTGCTTTCTTTGCTGGTTGTTGTTTCCTCATCCTTGTCTGATAAGCAAACCGTTTTTCTACCCGGTCGGTTAAACATGCCCCTCCAACCAAGAACCCCAGGGCTGCCTGCTCAGGTCGACAACATCCGAGCTGTTTTGCAAACACATTTCCTCGCTTGAGTTGCAAATTATGAAGAGAGAGAGAGAGAGAGGGAGGGAGAAAGAGAGAGAGAGAGAAAGAAAGAGAGAGAGAAACTGTCCCATTCACCCAGGGGGAGGAACAGGCAGAGCTTTTTTGGAAGTGCCTCCTCCCTCCCCTCCCCTCCCCTCCCCTCCCCTCCCCTCCCCTCCCCTCTCCTCTCAGCCAGAAGTGTGGAGTGGTTTCTGTGAAGTCTGGATGACGAAGCGCCCGGCTCGAGCTGCAGCTGGGGTTTAAGAGTCTCCAAGCAGGTCTGAAATATGACAGCTCTGGGATGGCAACCGGCCTAATTATAATGAATGATTGCCTCTCTGATTATCCCGAGCGTAATAACAGGAATCGGAGGAGCGCTAATTGGCTGCCAGGGATGGGGAGCTGCAGCAAATCTAGATCTGATTGGCCAAGTCTAATTTTTCAGGTTGACATCACTATAACACCCTGTCTGTGGCATTTATAATAGGTGCAGGGCACTTGCAGTACTCGTGAGACATTCTGACCGTAAAACAGAAATAACCCCCCCTCCCCATCCCAGTGCTCTGCATTCATAGCAGTTTGGTAACATTTTTGCCAGATTATTGGTGATTACGCTCGTAGATGGAGCAGTCGACAGCTCAGAAGATATACGGCGTTATAACCGAGTGTAAAGACAATAACAGAGAGATGACTGTGTCTGCACTGTAAGATTAGACTGAATCCTGCCCGAGCGTTTAGGTCACGGTTGAGAAATCCAAGAGCATTGCAAACTTTCACTGAAGGACCATGTTGAAGGAGAAACCGCAGTAAACTCCGAAACAGGTGTGCAAGCGGGTGTCTGGTTGTGTTTAGAGGAACATGCAGGGAGATCCACAGGACTGAGCGGGGAGTGTGTCACAGTGAGCTGGAGGGATAGTTTCTGTTCCAGGAAGAACCAGACGCATTAGGCCACATGGCTATCTCTCCTCATCAGTCATAAACCCGGGAAACCTGTGCCTGATGGATCTCCGTTTGCGGCTTGACCGGTGTCAGAAATTCGACGCACAGCCTCTAAGTCTGGAACTGGCGGCGTTTCGGTGTTTGATGTCCAATGGTGATAAGAGGAGGATATCTGTTCAGAAAAGCCGCGTGATAAATACCGAAGACTCGGTCTCTGATGCATGCCCTGCTGTCTCTCCTGGACACACACACATTACAACCTCCACTCTGTCGAAAAGTGCTTTAAAATCCTGTACTATCCTGCATAGTATAAGTAGTTTCTCTTGTACCCAGCATATGGGCCCTGACATCGAGAGAGAGCTTCCTGTTTGTGATCTGTTTACTATTGGAGAGAGACGCTAAAATAATCGCATCCACAGCTAAATGTTTAATCCCTTAACATTGATAGTTTCTTCAGCTCGATAAGGATCAGTCAAAGGTTAATTGCCTCTGAGGAGTCTATTAAGATAGCGTTCCAGTGGCCGGGTGAGTTCAGTGGACGGCTCTGCCGCTCTGGAGGAGAGGAGGATTGTGCAGACGAGAGTTCAGCCCCGCGTCTGTCTGTTTGTCTGTGTTATCGTTCATCTGTGTTTGTGGAAAGTGGCTGAAGAGGAATTTCAGGAATCCTGAAGGCTGAAAGTGAAGTAATGACAAACATGTTGGTGTTTGGAAACGCCAGTTATCACACGCCAAAGCTAACAGTACAGTGCCCCTAACGTACTGCGATGATAGGTTTTAAGGTGTCACAATTAAGCATGTTACCCGATAGCAGGAAGAACATAACTGTGGCTTGTTCGTTGGTTTTTTTTTTATCTTGCTTCTTTGTGAGTAAATTCTTTTCTGAGTGTTGAAAATGAGTCACCAGCATTTCACATGACTGGGCGCATATGTTTTTACTGTTACATGTAGTCTGTACAGTATCTGTTGTGGTTGTAAGAATTAAGGGAGGTTTTATTTTTCCAACTGTGACTTGGAGTTCTTTTCTTAGGGAAAGACACAGATAAAGCAACCGATTTTAATGCCTAAAGCACATGCAAGTATAATTTACATGGAGATGTTAAATTGCTAGTGAAAGTTAGATCAGCAAAATCCACTGAGAGGGATATTAAAATAAATGCTGAATTATCCAGCAATTGACTTCTGGCTAGACCGCAATATTCTGATTTGGATGCATAAATCATCTGGCAAATAAAGAGACAGGAAAAAGAAAATCTGGACCTAAAAGAAAAGGTAGGTGTGATCTTGTCAGTGAAGTGTAAAGCGACTGGCTGTTTTATTCAGCATGTTTGGATTAGTTTTCCCATGGCTGGTGAAATTGTCAAAGCCATTGTTTCAGGCAGGTTGTATCATAGCAACTAAAAAGGGAATGGGTTGACGGAGCGAACAGTGGTGCAGACCTGGGAGAGCAGCTTTGTAGTCCTCTGTGAAGGGCATATCGGCTGATAATGGGAGTCACACTGTAGCTCCACTGGAATCCTAAATTCTAAGTGGTGTCAGTGCATTTAAATGCGAGCTCGGCAGCCGGGTTCGGCACAGGAGTGTCTTTCATTACAATCATAATTTATTTTTTTATTTATTTATTTTTATTCCTGTGCCTTTGAAGAACACGGAAACCAAAATATATCCAGACGACCTTTGCCGAAGTGCTGCGCTGCTTTCGTTTAGGGCTGATTTAATTAGTTTACAGTCGATTCACTTTCAGTCATTTGTCGGATAATGAAAAAGGCTCGATTTCAGCGGACGGAGAACACCATGTTGTGGTTCATTTTCTGTTCTTTTCTGGGCTTTTTTTTTTATGCTGACATTCAGTGCATTTTTCAATATGTCGATGTACTCACCCATAATTATTAACAGTAATCGAATGTGATTCAAGTTGTGATTTGGAATAGTCACAGTTCTCTGTGCAACAGGAATTGGGCCTGAACTCCGAATCATCTGTGTCTGAAAGAGTCTTCCGGGGTTTTTCGTGAGATCTGAGACTGGCTGAATAAAAAGCATACATGTACTGAATGAGACACATAAAGCAGGACAGAAACGGCAAAGCGTTTTTTTTTTCCCCTCTTCTTTTCATTTTTCCTGAAAGCAGACACACATACACTTGGTTCTGGTTACTGTTTACTCTCCCTCTTATTTAACCCAGAATTTCGCTCTGTCCTTATGACTTCCTGGTAATTGACAGCCATCTCTTGGTCCTGTAGAGAAATTCTCTGTTAATTATTGAACAGTTCAGAAGTGTCAGTAATGTGCTACAGTGATCTTTTTTCTGCTATGTGTAATAGTTTAATTTTAGTAGTTTCTGTAAATACTGCTTTCTCCATAAGAGAAGTGTCTAAAGGATCTATTTAACACATAAGTGGTATTCAGGAAATGCCCCATGCAGTCTCCGCTAAAAATGGAAAAAACTAACCTGATTTTCTGTGGTTTATCAATGATCAGTTAGTGCAGATCACACCTGCATTACTATAAACCACATACATCTCCCTTATGTTGTCCGATTAGAAGCATCAATGCATCTGATCAGAAAGTGAATAAGCTGTTTATTTTCACAAAGGAAGGCAATATTTTCCAGCCACCTTTCTACCTGTATAAATACATATATAATTGTTCCCCAGAAATGATCATATCATATGATATTAGCATGGTTGATAAGTTGTCTCACTTTATTTCTAATGCCGCTGTAGAAATTAATTCTGTGCAGCTAAACGTGTCCTGATTATTGAGTCACATTTTTACTTTTTCAGTCCTCCGGACAGAGACTGGCTTTGGTGACCTGTGACAGGAGGTGTGTGTGTGTGTGTGTGTGTGTGTGCGTGTGCGCGCGTGCGGGGCTGGGGTTTTATTAACTGTCAGCAAACACAGGGGCCTGGCCTCTGTTCCTCTCGCAGTGTCTGTCCTGTGACCCAGACACCACCTGTCTGCTGCCATAGTTACAGGGAAAGTCTCTGCAGAACAGGTTCGCTGCCCTGCACTCGACGGCCCCGGCCTCGCTCTGGCCCGGGATCGCTTTCCCAGGTCACTGCTCATCTGGCTCCACAGCCAAAACGCCCGCTCTCTTTCCTAATCTCATGAGGCACTGCTTACCCCCCCTCCCCCTCGCCTACCCCACCCCCTGCAAAAAAAAAAGGATGGATGCCTTGGTAAGGACATCCAGGTGGAGGTAACCTGCCGCTACCTCTCAGTAAGCTTTATTTGTGTCCTTAACAGCCAGAGTGTGTGGCTGACTGACAAGCTCTGGCTTTGAAGTGCTGTAATGATGGCCCCTGTTTGAAGCAATAACATTTTCAGGAAATGCTTTTCTAAAGAGGATTTTGTAAGCCTGCATTACTGAAGAGTATGATTACAAGTATTGAGACAGGATTTTTTTTTTTTTTTTTTTTTTACCCTTGACTGGCAAATCTACTGTGTACTTTTTCTGTAAAAAACAGGGGGTTGAACAAAAATGTTAAGTACTTCACGTCTTAGATGTAATGCCACTACAAATATTGTTGTATTACTCTGAAGGCGTGACGCTGTTAAAATCAGTGTTTAAAAACAGGTTGAAATGATTTGAAGTCACATTAAAACGGCTACACAGTTAATGACACATCTACTTTCTTACACAACCTTGAACATTTTAGTTGCATAGAAGCTAAGAATGTGAACGAACGTGGATGGTTAGCCATTAATGGCTGCCTAACAGGTCACGCTTAAAGTTTTAAATGCTTATGCTTTTAAGACTGCATCTAGTCTATTTGCATTGTATAACCATTTCTAATCCGATCAGTGAGTTTGGTTGCACCACTAGTTGGGCTGGGTAATTTATAGGGCATTGGGCATGTTTGTGTGGGAAGCATTCATTCATAAAGCACAAATAGGTGACAGAGTCTGTGTGTTCAAAGAACATGACCATTACTTCCAGATAGTCACACTAGTTGTTTTTTACAGTCATGGCCTCGTCTAGGGTGAGAGGGTTTTTCTTCTGTTAGTTAAAAATAATATTAGTTATTAAGATGTTGTTCTGGTCATTCATTTTCCTTGGAAGCCTGCAGTGCTATAGTAGTTTCAGTGTCATGCTATTCATAAAGAATAGAACTGGCCATGTGTTTACAGGGACAAGCTGTGTGGTTGTTTTTAGTAAATTACGTTTGAAGCAGCAGATTCTCTTTTTATATTTAATCGAATAACATTTGCTGTGGGCTGAAATAACGTTTCTAATCATTATTTCAATCCTTTGCTATGCGTCCAACATCCTTTATCCAACACTTGTTCAAATAGAAAGAAGAGAATATTGATGGTAATTTTGGTGATACTCATTATTAATTAGCGCAAATGGGTGTTTTCTAGGTAAATGAATGAATTTTCTCAATTGCTTGTCTATAAGAGAGGTGAAACGTGTAATATAACTTCGAATGCTAGGCTGTTCCGCTGCTGGTCTGGCCACTCCTCAGCTACACCTGGCTCCCCATGTCCTTAACTGAGGAGAGCTGTAGCTAGTGCTACACGGAGCTAGCTGGTACCAGGCAGAGTTCTCAAAGGATTTTACCTTGTGGTGACCTTAATTTGATGAGGATGTGGTACCAAGACCGATCGGTATCTGTATTTAAACAATCGTCTCATCCTGTTAACAGCAGTCGATTTTATCGCATTTTACATGTAAAGAAAATCGCACTCTGCATGTTGAAATGGCCGCAGCTTATTCATGTTTGTATAAGGAGTGCATTGGGTGCAGTGTGTAACTGAACGTCTTCATTATAGAAATAGTTGCAAACCATATATCATGATATGTACTCCATAAATAAATCACAGTGTTTGCTGTGTTTGTTTATGCATCCCCTCTTTGACCATGACCATACCTTTAAGTTTCCCATTTTGACTGCCTGAAAAGGCCTCTCTTAAACTTTGAATCTCAGATGGACCTTAGTCAAATGGCGTGTTGGTGTCATTCATTACATTTCTGAGACTTTGAACGACACAAAAATTCTGTTTCATTAACCAGTTAAACAGGAAGACAATCAACAACTAAAAAATATTAATGTGTATTTAAAAAAAAAAAAAAAAAACAGAAAAACAGACTTGGCCTAGGACTGACTTCTTCAGTCCCTTTCACTCATGTTTTTTCTCTCTCGGTTTCCTCAGGTGACCTGAGTTCTCTGTGGGGGGAAGGGTTTGCCCTCAGTGATTCAGGTGAGTGCTCCCTGCTCACAGCAGTGACTCTAGCACAGCTCCCCTGCCTGGCGCCTGCTAAAGCCTATTATCAGTGTTGCTTTGCTTTTGGCATTGTGGCACAATCGGAACCGCAATATTTGTGGAAACACTGTGACTTCATTCACGCACAGAAACGCAGGTGTATGTGGAGATCTCTTGTTTCTTGCTTTACAGGTTAGATGAGTTGGCTGCATTCCTGTTGCGATAGATGTGGTTATTCTGCCTTTGAAATGTTCCCCGTGAATCTGTAGAGGGGAAAAGAGGGTTCTTATTTCAGGGTTCCAGTTCCAGTGTTGAGTGGTATGAGTGCAAGATATCAGCCATGAAAATCAGGCACACAAACTATCAAACTGCGCAACCAATAAGATTGTGCATAGTCAGCTATACACTGCTGTATATCATATTCCACAAAATGAAAAGTGCGGTATAGTATACTCTCTGCATCATCCAGATAAGAGAATTCGTACCTCAAAGTCATGAGAGCAGAATTGGGTTATTAACGTATGGCTTGGTTCTTTCTTCCTTGTCCTTCCTCCAAGTACTTCACAGACTTTTGCATCACTTGAGACAGATAGGCCTTGTTGGGCTCCATCTCCATGTATTCTCAAGTCAGAACTTTCAGAAATTATGTTTTCTTCCGCTAAATCGTCACGAGGGAGCAGGATGGTAAATGTCATTTTAATTATCGGAAATATGGCACATTTTTTTTCCTCCCCTGGATTATTAGCAGAAATGCTGAGCAATGAATCTAACTCCGGAGCCCTGCAGATGAAGTTCAGTGGTCTCCCGGGTGGCTGGATGCGTGGCTGACAAAGACTCGTTAAGAATTCTAATGAATCCGCTGATTCGGTTCCAGCAATCAGCTCAGGAAGGCCTCGACACCATGGGGCCACTCTGATTAAATACACCTTTTGTTTCGCGGAGCTGCTCAGACCGGCTCCCGAGATCTACGATCCTCTCTGTGCATTCCCGCTGTTAAGCACCATATACAGATAACCTACGTAGAGCAGACAATCTTGCCATGCTCAA
Organism: Megalops cyprinoides; assembly: GCF_013368585.1. NCBI lineage: Eukaryota > Metazoa > Chordata > Actinopteri > Elopiformes > Megalopidae > Megalops > Megalops cyprinoides. The sequence goes on from NC_050605.1 coordinate 21,885,911, forward strand.
AGTATGTACAGATACTCTCCAGTGATTAGTATAATATATATTTTTCAATTAAATTCGAATGAAGCCTCAATATGAGAAAATTTGTAAATGAATGTTGCTTGCTGCAGTTAAGCATTAAGTAGCTTAGAGCTCTAAAATGTTAATGGCACAATCAGTTGTATCTACATCAGTTGTGTTTATCTTTTTATCTCACCTTAATTTTTTGCACTCTGATGCACAATTTATATGAAACAGAAAGTGATACAAAAATAAGACGGATGCCCCATCTCATTTACTTAAAATTACAATTGTAAATTATGAAAATTCAATCTAGTTCAGTCTGTCTAGTTCAGTGAAAGTTCAGTCTAGCTCCATCTTGATGTAAATTATGTTATTTGAAGCACAAAATAACACTACTACAGCACTACAGGAAACATTATCGCAAACAGGGCTGTACTACAGGAAACATCAGAGACTGAGCTGCACTACAGGAAACATTGCTATAAACAGAGTTGGACCTGTAGACAGAATTACTACACACTGAGCTGTGCTACAGGTACCATTATAATAAACAGTTCTGCCCTGCAGTGAACTTTACTATAAACAGGGCTGCACTACAGGTAACAGTTTACAGGAAGTGGGGGGGACTGAGAGAGCTGGGAGGCAGCGGGGAGGGTGAGGAAACGCTGAACTCCCTCTCCGCATCCCCAGTGATGCTGTCTGTGGACAGACCAGGGTCATGTGACCCAGCAGGTGTTCTCCAGATGTTGCAGCTCGGGCGCGTGTGATCCGTTTGGGATTTAATCTCCAGTTTGAAGCAAGTGAGAAACCCCCAGGCATGACCGGAGAGGGTTTTCCAGTGGCGCGGATTACCGGAAGTATTAAAAAGTGGATTTTCTGACTTTTGCGGGAGTGAAACACCCGCCGCTGATTGGTACTGAATTGCAGTGGTCCGTCCCTTCATTAATCAGAGGAGGTGTGGAGGAGTATCTGCTATCACAATGAAACCATTCTCACTCTGTTTCCCTTTCAGTTCACATAAGAGGATACAGAGTTAATTGAGAGTGGGGGATCAGTGTTACTCTAATCAATTTCTGTATATAAGTTCTGCTTTCAGAACTTACTGTATTTATTTGCTATAACAGTAGAAATCAGGTCTGTTGTTCTATTTTCCTCATGTTACCATTTAAAGTTGAACTTGGAATAGAAATAATAGAACTGACTCTGATCATCGCTTCATTTTGATTCAATTTAAATGTCATTGTTAGGGTAACTGTTTCACTTACACATTTCATATAGGGTCTCAACTTACTGGTTATTGTGTTTGGACATGTGTGGCATTGTTAAGACAATTATACAGTTTCAGTTCAGCAATATAAGTTTCATTACTACTCAAAACAGAAGGATGTTAGCAAAATATGTTCACAAAATCTTTTAGGAAAATGTTATAATAATTTTTCAAAATTCATTTTAACTCCTGCATTCATTTTAACACCATACATGATGGTGAAAAAAAATGTTGATTCTTTCAGATTTACAAAGGCCATAATCAGCATGATACATGTTACGGGATATTTCCTCGTTGACCTTATGAGCATTTCTCACAGACAGAGAGAGCACTGTAGTCACTGCTGCTGCTGTTCCTGCGACACCTTGACATTTGCTTATTGTTTACAGAAATTCTTGAGTTAAATCAAGTGACTGTGAGTGTGGAATTGAAGCATTTTCATCCCAAAGATTTCCATAATAGAATAACACCAAACCATTACCATACACTAAGTATAACAGAAATTATTTAAACTGATTATATATTTTGCATACTCATTTACAGATGAGCTATATATTCTATATGAGTGAAATATGGAAAATTAATCCATGATGGGGTTAAAGATTAAATAGATTGAATGAGATGGAAGAGTATGAGACAGAAAGAGGGGAGAAAGGGGGGGGGGTGATGGGATATGTATTTGGACACAGACATTACTGAAACAACTGAAAGAGTGTAGTAGGCTGGTAGAGACTGAAAATTGTTTTAAACACTTGATTTTTCACAGCATTCTTAGCCAGCCTTTTAAATATTTAATTTGCAAGGGAAGTGAATCAGAGGGTCATTATTTGGTACATCTCTAGTTTCTCTCCTAGCAGAAATGGTACAGGTGATGTGCAGATTTTTGTTTTAAATGTATTGTAGTCCCTGTAAAACCATATTAATAGCCATATCAATAAAGTACAATTGATGTATTGGCTCTATAATAAAAGAGAATTCAGCTCACATGGGTTATATGGTTATATTCAGTGTCAATTTTGAGCAATCCTGAACGTTTTAAGTGTTTTGAGAGGATTTCAGTCAGCTTATACATTTCCATGTCAGTGTGTCAAATCAGTAACACTTGGACACTGAACTAAAGGTAAATTTTATTAAATTACATTTTTCCTGGTGTGGATTTGGCAGAATGGCTTGAAATGGCACAGCACCACAAAGATATACTGCCTGTGTGTCTGTACAATCAAGAATAGCAACTTCTGTGGGTCGATGGGTCGATGGGTCGGCGTGACAGAACCTTTTCTCATATTGCAATACTTTCAGAAAAGATTAAAGTTACAGAATAGCTCCATGCTATGTGGGGTTCAATTATATTGTCACTACATGTCACAAAAAACATTGTTTTAAACACTCGGTTATTGAATCTGAAAAATGTTGTCAAATGTTCTTCTTTATTTAAAGCATTAGCAGAGTAGCGCTTTTCTGAGACACATAGCCATGCTCTGAATTTGCGTGAGGACGGGAACAGTATGTCTCTCTGTCCTGATTGGTGCAGCAGAAAGCAACCTTTCCCTCAGGTGTTTTGTAAAGGTGGGAGTTGGTTTGTTGCTGAAGGGGTTTAACTGCAGTGTTTCTGAGAGCTGATCTTGAATAACCTTTGTAAAAATCGGGCTTAAGATAATATCACTATAAGAACCAGAAAAAAAGGATCAGAGAATATCATCACCTGTTAACATTTCATTGCATCATATACAATATATTCATTTCATATGACACACATCCTAATATCAGAGGTGTGTGTTTTTTTTTTTTTTATTAATGTCAGTACGAACTGCTTATGCTCGTAAAGCATAACCCGTACCCCTTTGAACCCGTATTAATCAAATCTAATTACAACTTGCATCAGGGAAACAAATGAATCATTCCACGCCTTTTGGCTTTGGCTAATGCATCGTAATTACACGTGATGCTTAAGAGCATGATTATGACATGTAAATGCAGTTGCTGTATTACCAAAATGAGGAACTTACCTGAGGATAGAAATAGCGACTTATCGCAGAGGATAACACAAATGTCATAGTTTAAGATAATATGACACCTAGCCTGAGACCTCTCTAAAAGTCTGCCATCATTGGAAAAAAAGGATTCATTTAATATCCCCATAAATTGCACACATTTGGTAAGTTATTTGACTCTATTTTTTGATTCTCTGTTCTATCTGAAACGCTTTTTTTCTCCATTAAAGACAGGCTCTTCTTAGACGCAGAATGACAGTTACTTTGAATTCCAGATGTGTCATTTTTCAGATGTTTCCCTTTAGTGAGTTCATTCGGGCAGAGTTAAAGAAAGTATGGTTTTGTGTATGTCCTGTGTGTGTGTGTGTGTGTTTATGTATGGATATGTGTGCGTATACCTGTGTGTCTGTGTGTTTGTTTATACCAAAGCGCAGACATTTCCCCAGCTCTTTGGCTTTCGGGGCGTAGCAGACTTGGCCTCGATAGGTGGCTCCAGCACTGCCTGAGTGAGGAAGGGTTCCATCTTGTGTCGAGTCTGCATCCTCACAGTTAACTCGAGGACCACAGCCAGGCCCTCGCCGGGCATTGTGGGTAGCTTGGCTGGCGAACAAATTGCCTGCTAACTTGCACAGCAGATCGCGGATCCTTGGTAGCATTGAAAATAGTCAGGGAGGGGAAGTGGGACATACAACAATGAAGGAGGGGAAGGCAGCCGAGGGGCTCGTAGAAATACTCTGAGAGAAGTCTTAAAGGGATATTACACAATTATAACTCCCGGATAATTAATTCAGTATTCCTGACTCCTCTCTGTTGGTTTGAAAAGTTTTTAAAATAATGGATGCCAGTGCTGCAGTTTTTGCAAGAGTCACCCACACAGGAGAATTCCCGTGTACTTTCACAGCACGAGTTACTGTGCTTCTTTACTTTGTTTTGAACAAACACATTTCCCCCAGTACAGCTCCGCTCCCCACTGTATCAGATAATGGCATGTTTTCTGGTTGTTTAGAATCCCATAGAATGTGCTCATAAGGTCTTTGTCATATGATTGTCGTGGTTCTCAGTTAAGTTGTAAAGCGGATTCAGGTCAGCATTCAGTCCATGTTGGCTATGGTGCTTTTATTGTTTGGGTTTTTTTTTTTAGTTCTTACACATTATGAGTTTGACAGTTTGCTGAAAAATATAGACAATCATTATGTGAGGATCAACAGAAAATAAGGTCACACAAGGCTGGTTTCAATCAAAAAATTTGCCTTTAAATTTTACTCACAATTAAATAGAAGTTATTGTTAATCTTCACAAACACAGTTTGGTGTTTGTGTTCACCGCTAACCAAAATAAACTACATAAATTTTGGCTTTATTGAAAAAACCCTTACATTAATGAGGTAATTAAAATTAATTAAGGGCAAAGAACTGTGGAGGTTACATTGAATAACCCTCTCAGAGACTAATTCACAGTCACAGTCAGAAAGACTAAAATATATATTAAATATTCACAGAAAAGATTACATTTTTATTTAATTATGAAAATATTAATTACATGTATTAATTTCATTTTCATAAACCATGTTTAAATATTTATTTAAGCAGTTGTTTTTAAGTGTAATATTAAGCCAATAGTGCTCCTTCTTAATAATAGCTATAAGTGATCAACCATCAGCACCTGCAGCCACTGATAATATTTTTTTCATCTGGAGAATGACAGAATGAGTCAACGATCAAAATTCTCCAACTCCACTAGTCATACTACTTGCAACACCTTCAGTTTAATTAATAATCTGATAGAGATTCTATACACTATCAGGATAATTTTACTGTGAGTGGAGTACTTATCTGGAAACTGGTTTTACTACTGCAGTATAGTCTGAAGTTATGATAAATGTAATATATGATTAACTATATTACGCACTATTATTAATAAAACTGTGTTGTATTTATTAATATTGCTAGATTATTAATAATGTGTTCACTTTACTATTATAGATTTGATATAGCGTGACATGGTTGAATGTATTTGAAACTATAGATTGAAGAGGAAATGGTTGTGATGACAATCGTTGATAGGCAAGAGTAAGGATATGACCTATCACACGCACTTCAATATAACAGGCTGCCAGAAGACAATGATTTGCTGACCTTACACAAAGTGATGGACATCTCATCTAATCTCATCAGAGCAGCTATTTCACATGAGCTGAGATGCCTCAATGCCACCTTACGGCACCATTCAGATCAATCAAATCAATCAATCAATCAATCAAACTGTCTCTGCAAAAAGAGTAAAAGAGACTATAACATCACACACTCCGTTACACATCTCTTTGCAAGGAAGCTGTATCATTACATTTCCCCAGCACCTGTGCCCTCTGTCCCCTTTTTGATCATACAGTAATCAATATTGTATGAATGTGTTACAGACTTTTTAAAAGCATGATCATTGTTTTAGTTACATATTCTTTGTAAGGAGTTTGTGCAGAAATGTACTCCCATGATAATAATGGTGAAATATTTCAAGGTTTCATACATTTACAATCTCTGTGTCAGGCATGGAACGCCATGAAATTTTACAGCTTAATATATTTTTGTACTTTTTTTGGCAGATTTTTTTTTTGTTTCCTACGAGTGTATACTGGCAGTGACAGAGGGAGCTTAAGTACCTTCCATGAAGGTTGAAACAGCTGGAAAAAAAAAAAAATCTACCGCACCAAACCCTGTGTGCGGACCCAACAGCAATAAACAGCGCCACAGCCTGTGAAACAAGCAGGTTTCACTCCGCTTTTGCAGAAGGCGTGTGCTAAGTTTTAAACAAGTGCACGCATGAGGGAGATGAACTTGTGTTTGGGCTGAGAGTGGGTGAGGGATGACAGCTTCTGTGGCACTGCACCTAGAGGTGTCTGAGAGGATTGGGGCGTGGGGGGGGCGGACGGGGGGGGGGGAGGTCCAAGATCGACGTGTTTCATTAAACTGCGGAAGAGAATAAATGGGGGAGGCCGCCCCTCCCAGCCAGACTGGTAGGACACAGGACCCAGCCCTTGGTTTGCTCTCAGACATTGTGCCATTCAGTCCCCAGACTGTATATTCACCAAGCTTCAGGCAGCCATGCATTGTTGCCAGTGGCTCATTTGAATAGCCTTTAGTATTTTGTGTGAGCAAGTCAGCGCTATTTGCATTTGCTCCAGTCACAAAGGTTTACAGGTCAATTGAGGCGGGCTGGAAAAATCTAACACGCCAAAGAACTTTTTTTTTTCTCTCTCGCACTCTCTCTCTCTCTTTCTTTTTTCCCCCTCTTCTTCATCATCTATGGTTGTCAGGCAGCTCATTATGCAGAACTCCTCTTTTTTTTCTTTCCCTCTCTCTCTCTCTCTCTCTCTGCTCTGCTCTGTCTCTTGCGCTCTCTCTCTATCTCTCTCTCTCTCTCTCTCTCTCTCTCTCTCTCTCTCTCTCTCTCTCTCTCTATCTTTCTCTCTATCTCTCTGCTATCTCCCGGTAGTGAATATATGGCAGTGAGAGGCTGGGATACTTTTGTTGGTAGCTGGGCGATGCCAGCTGGGGATATGCTGGTTGGGAGGCCCCTGTGCCAGCTTTTCATTCCAGACACACTCTGCCGGGCGGTTTGTGAGGGGCGGCCCAAGCCAGCGGCTAACTAGGGCATCGTTCAGAACAAACCCTGATAATCATTTTAATTACCTCGCCCCTCTTCAGGGTTTCAATTTACATGCGGCACGCATGCGTGTGTGTGTGTGTGTGTGTGTGTGTGTGTGTGTGTGTGCGCGTGTGTACGTGTGTGTGTGTGCCTGTACGCGCGCGCCAGCGTTCCCCGTGCGCGTGTGTGTGTGCGTGGCATGACGCGGTGTGTGCGTGTGCGCTTGCGTCTGCGAGCTGTGTGCGTCTTCTCTCGCCGTCGGCATGCAGAGCGGTCGTGTCTTCGCCACACAGATGCAGACGCAGCGCAGGAAAACGCGCAGGAGCAGGGGAACGGCGCTGTCTGTGCGTCGGCGCTGCGTAATTAATCCCGCCGCGCATCTCCCCGTCTCTCCGGAGGGGGCGGAGCCGCGATACATCCCTCAGCGAGGCCCTTTTCCTCTTTAATTTCCTGAATCTGGGAAATTAATTGTTTTGTAACATTTCATAAAAACGCCGGTGCGGTGAAGCCAGCACAATGACGGGGGACAGTCTCGTTTTTCTACAACGTCTTCTCTTCCCCACAAAATGAAAATGTAATTATGGTTTCGTTTTTATAAAGGACTGATGGCAAAATCATGACTCAAGAGGAGCAGTCTTTCAGCTTCATTGTGGCTGTGTGAGAGTGAATGGGACAGAGAAACTGTGTGGGTCTTCTCAATCTTATCTTTATTTTATTAACTATCTGTTAATAAATCTGATTAGATGTTTTACAGCGTTTATATTAAAGCTGCAACTAATATATTCATCAACTTACAAATTTTGAGTAGTCAACTTATTTTGGAATATTGTTTTTCAGTATTGATAAAAGTATGTAACATTTTTTATTTGGAAGGTTATATATTGTACAATGTGAAAATAATACATTTTTTTATTAAAATTATCCTTTGATAATGAGGCAAAACAAAGTGTGTGTAACTTTGCCGCGTATCAGGGCTGAAGATGATATCCAATAGTATAGGCATAGCATAGGATTTGTGACACATGCACTCCAGTATTATAGTATTATAGTATAATATTTAGTGTCGGTATCAAACTTGCTAGTGTTACAATGACATTGTTACAGGGGAATTCATTACTAAGTGTGGAATAATTACTGACATTCTCCATAATTTGCGTTTGTCAAAAATCCTCAGAAGGAAGTAAGACAACTGAGAATACACAGCAGATAACATTCAGAGCATGAATCATCTTTAAACCTACACTGTTCTGTATGCATGTGTGTGCGTGTGTGTGTGTGTGTGTGTGTGTGTGTGTGTGTTTGTACGTGTGTTGTGGGGGAGGAGGGTTAGGGGATCATTTGTAATTGCGTAACACATTAGATTTGAATCATCCAGCGAGGCGTGCGTGCGTGCGTGTGTGGGGTGTCAGCGCGGTGCTCTCTGTGGGAGTCAGAGGGAGTGGAGCTGCGTTACAGCGACGTGCCAGACTGCGTCACACACCGGCCCACTTGGTGCCGGCGTGCCGCGGATGACATGCGTGGGGATGGGGGAGGCAACATCTGCGCTGACCGCAGTCGAATCCGTGGTGACCGGAAACTCAAAGTGATGAAATTTCCCAAAATGCAAATCGCCCATCATCACAGAGTCTAGCTGTGGGCTGCTGTTTGAAAAAAAGAATTTCCACATTCAGTGCAGTCACAGTCTTATGTTCTGCATGGGAAATGGAAGTGTGAATACATTATTAAGCGCTATGGGGCATATTCTTTGTAAAATTCCAGCTGTTGTTTTTTTTTTTTTGTTCTCATCTCTCACCTCACTCTGCCTCCATTTGAAGGCATTCTAAATTCTTTAAGATAAGCCTCCAGACAGACAGGTGGCGCTCTCTGCCAGTGCTGCTGCTGCTCTCAGCTGACAGAGCCATCTGTGGGATCTCCTTCTGTGATGTGTGAAATTCAGTGCACAAAGGAGCACCCTTATCTGCATACTCTTCCAATAGAGGGGCCTTTTGGAACTGGCTGTAGACACATGACTGTGTGCTGTTCACCCCTTTCATCCAGAAAGCCCCCCCCCCCCAACCCACTCCCGAAACCCCCCCTGCCCCGTCCGACACCGCCTCCACCACCACCACCGCAGCCTACCACTAAAGCTCTTAGAGCTAAAACAACACCAAAAAACAAAACAAAAAAAAAAGACACAAAAAGAAGCATTGTCGGGCACAAATATCTGATCCTTTCTGGGTTTGTGGGCTGAAGGTAGACTTGGCTCCTTAGGTCTATTTTTACTTTTTATTTCCTTCATTTTCTTTCATGTCTCCCTCTCTCTTTCTCTCACTCTCCCTCTCTCTTTGTGCCCTCCTGCATCCCTCCCTCTCTCTCTCTCTCTCTCTCTCTCTCTCTCTCTCTCTCTCTCCCTCTCTCTCTCTCTCCCTCTCTCTCCCTCTCTCTCCCACTCTCTCCCTCTCTCCCTCTCTCTCCCTCTCTCTCTCTGCATCCCTCTCTTCTGTGTTTTGCCCTTGACAGATATGTGACTTTGGGAGGGCAGCGCTTGGCGCCGTGCCCGTTTCTCACCCGATAAGAGAGGCAGGGGCGTGTGTGGCGTGGCTGCCAGAGTCTCGCTTGTGCTGAGGAAGACCCCGGGGTTCGTCTCCTCACTGCTTCTCTGGCCATTCAGGGCCATCAGGGAAGAGCGGTCAGGTGAGCAGGTAATGCTCACACCACCGAGGAACCCTGGCAGCTCCATGATTCTTCTCTCTCTCTCCTTGTCTCTCTCTCTCTCTGTCTCTTTCTCTTTCTGTCTCTGTCTCTCTGTCTCTCTTTGTCTGTCTGTCTGTCTCTCTCTCTCTCTCTCTCTCTCTTTTGCAGTAACTGACACGCAGACCTGGACAGAGAGGAGGTTTCTGTGTGTGGGGGCAGGGGGAGCAGGGGAGAGTGCAGCTCTCCTGTTTATTTTTAAATTGGTGGATGGTGGCCAGGTTGGCGCAGTGTCCTGTTGGGGGCAGCGCCGTGGTAACGGCGTTGGGCGCTGGGGTCGTGTGCTGCCCTACCATCCTCTGCTTTGCCTAAAAACGGCAGAGCACAAACGTGCAGCCAATTAAAGGACAAAAATAGTGACCTCTTAAACCCGAGGACCTAATCGTGTCTGCGATGACGAGACATCCGCTCGGAGCTCATCTTTCCATGTTTGTCTGTGCCTCCCGGAGCACGTGCCCGTGCTGTTCGCATTCAAACCGAATTCAGCCAGTGATGGAGGAAATGAGGAGGATGTGTGTGTGTTTGCGTGTGTGTGTGTGTGTGTGTGTGTGTGTGTGTGTGTGTGAGATGGTGTGCGCGTTTGTGTGCGTGTTTGCGTGTGTGTGTGAGATGGTGTGCGCGTTTGTGTGCGCGTGTGTGCGTGTTTGCGTGTGTGTGTGTGTTTGCGTGTGTGTGTGCGCGCGTGTGTGTGAGATGGTGTGTGTGTGTGTGTGTGTGTGTGTGAGATGGTGTGTGTGCGTGTTTGCGGGTGTGTGCATGTCGCGTTTCTTCCATGCGTGTGTGGACACGGGGACGCTTTGCCGCAGGTTTTCCTGTGCAGATGGAAAGTCTGTCTAAGCCGCGGTGTCCTCTCTGTGCCCTGACCAGGGCTGTAAGAGGTCAGCAGCTGCCGTGTAACAGGAAGGCCGCCTGACTCCCGCACCTTTTCACCGACACTCGCACGACTGACTGCCACATCCGCTGGGTTTCACCGTGTCTCTGCCTTTCGAAGGGCACCCTTTAGCATTCCCTCTTGCACATTTTTGTACTAATTGATTTTTTTTCCATTTCTTGAGCCATTATAAGTCTCTGAAGTGGATTCCTTAGACATTTTTATTGCTCCTTCTTGACTCCCAGCGAAGTTAAATTTAGTAATTTCCTTGCTGATAGAAAAGCTTGACTCCGGCAGTGTTTTTCATGCTTTGTGAAGATTGTGTATTTTGTAAAGATTGCACTGTGTGCCCACCCTGCCTCAGTGGATATATGGGAGAGGTGTGAATAGGTCCGTTCTGTTAACATTTCTGGAGTCTCATCTGTACTAATTCCAGTAGGGCTGTGCAAAGAAGCTGTGCTGTGATGGGGGAAACCAGTGACAACACCGGCATATACAGTAGAGTCAGATTAAAAGTTCAGTCAAAGTTGACCTTGTTTAAGTGAAATAAAGTCAGAGAAATTTCATTAATAGGTGCATTAGCCAACAGGCACCCAACCACACCCTTCTGCAGTGTCCTAAATAAACTCTGTTCACCAGGTTTCATTCTTAAAATATTACCTTTTCAGAAAATCAATCAGTATTACTCCAAAATCAGCTTAATAAGCAAAACTCTGTCTGAGTGTAAATTTATATTAAACGAGTCGCAAATATTACCCGCACTGTGCAAATAAGGTGGAATATGAAAGTTTGCTTTTAATTACGGAAGCCACACTCTGCACTTCAGTTAAACCAAGGATGCGGGCCTCTTTTGGAGGTGTCCTTGCTGTCTAAAAGTATTGTTTGGTATAATTAATTTTAATGTTTCTGCCAAGGTTATTCATTTCATTTCTGCCATTTGTGAAGACCGTACTTAACAGTGCTGCGAAGAGTGCATGAATAGAAGGGCAAGCCGTGCAAGGCCCCCATGGTTCGGATCCTGTAAGATACGCAGTCAGGACTGCCACGTTAGTTTCGATTGAACTGTTGAATTTGGCCAGTAAATAGGTTTGCTGAAACAGCAGCATCATGACTGAATTTTCATCGCTGAAATCTTTGGAGAACGGTTCTTCAAAAACAAGGCACTGACATAGCTCGGTTTTTGTTGGAACAGATTTTGCGAAAAGCGCTTTTTTTGCATAAGGTTAGACCGGAGTTTGGTCCCACGTCTCTGGCCAGAGAGTCCTAGTCACGTTGGCCGTTACAGTCTGCAGGGGTAATGGCGGAGCAAGGTACACCTTTAGAACCCAGATCCCTTCCTCGTGACAAGTAATATGCCGTTTTATCTGATGGGTATCATTCACGCTTATCCTTAGTAATCCCTCTTTACCTGTCAGCATATGAAAAGCAAATTGATTTTGACTGTAATGTTTTGGTGTTGCTCTCTGTGGCACACTGAAAACCACCCTGTGATAGTTCTGTGATGGAGAGGGGGTGGGGGGGTGTGGGGGGATGGGGGGGCGTTGTAGGAAATGCAGCCGGATTGGCTGGATCGGCGTGGGATGGTGTGGTGCGGTGTGCTGGAAGGAGCCTTGGAGAACGCCTGTCCAGGTCCCGGCGGCGTCCGGCGGGCGGGATTCGGCTTTCAGGGTTCGGCTGGGGTCGGGGGAAGCGATCCTCGAGTGATGATCTGCGAGGACGCCATGTCACGGCGCACGCCGACGTGGCGGTGAGAACGGCAGACCCTCGGCGAGACCCGTACGTCCCCGGTGAGACCAGCTCTCTCGCTTCTCCTCGGTAGGCACGCTGGAAAAACAAAATAATGCTACTGCTAATTTATAGGAGTTTATATTCGCAGCCCTGAGAAGGCGAGGCTAGTTTGACAGCACAGGTATCTACGGCCCAAAGTTACGGGGGTGGGTCAGATTAAGTGAAATGTATCACGTCTGTTGTGAAAAATGTTGAAGAGGATGTTTGTTTCAGTGCTTAAAAAGATGCCTTTTCTTTGGTTTGAGTATGTCTGGCAGGGTTTGGTATTACTGATATTGAAACCACGATGTGGTATTCGGTGAGTGGTGATGAAAAGAAAAAAGTTACAGTGCATGATCTTCTTTGTCGTCATTACATTTTGAGTAAAACGTTCCCAGTGTCGTGCTTCTGATTTAGTGCTTTTGAAACACAGTCAACGCACCGGCCTTACAATATCAGCATCCCAGAAAGTCTTACTGCGTCGTTTCAGATTAAAATGAATTCATGTAGGGATGTGAGTGCATCATTACAGTTCAGGAGTTTCTTTTATTGTGTGTAAAATTACACTTCCTTTTCGTGACCACCTAACGCGCAGACACCTAATGTCAGTTGCCTGGAGAGAATGAAGATGATTGCCCTTTTTTTCTCCTCTATTTCATTCCCCAGCTTTCATTATAGACTTTTACCAGCCTTTACGTCCAGCATGTTTAATAAGCCATTTCACAGACAGCATCACTCTCACACGCTTTTTCTTAAACACATTTTATCCTTTCCTTTTGCCTCGTGGTCTAAGAGGGACACAACAAATATCAAGTTTTAACACTGCTGTCTCTACCCTATCTCGCCCCTATTCAAAGAGGTGAACAGTCAGGCTTTTGAAGCCTCTAAACTTTTCTGTGGTCCCAGCAGAGAGGAGGTTTGTGTGTTTTATGAAAAGTGGGCCTGTTGTTTTTCTCAGCTTATCGCAGTTCTTCAAAGGAAAGTATCTCCCCATTTCCTGGTGAAGACACCATGCTGGACGGCACAATGCCTGTGTTTCACAAAATGCCAGCAGCAGCAGAATGCTGCAGTTAGTCCCGGCTCGGACGCGCGTGGCCGCTGGGGTGATGAGGGCTGTGGGGTGGATTTCGGAGAGGGTCAGTTCGTGCGTAGCCTTCCTCCCCTTCACTGCAGACCGCCGGAGTCCCGACCATGGCCGCAAGGTGAGTTCCGCTGCGGGGGTCTTCCTCGTCCCTCTGCATCCTTATCTTTAGGCTGCCCGAGCACTCGAAATAAATTGCTGCCTTTTTATTATTTAGCCCTCCTCCGATATTTTGTGGATTTGTTTTATTTGTTTTTTGTGGTTTGTTGGTTTTGTTGTGTTGCTTATATGGTTATGATTTATGTATTTTATGATTAGCTTGATTGTTACCTGCCGATCCCACTTGTGATATCTAACTGTATTGTATGCGGTTCTTTCTGAGGGTTTTAAAGTCTGTTGAAGCTATTCATGTGGCATTTGCTTATTAGACCTCACCTGAGTCACTCTGTCTTTGATTTCTCTCTTCGATTTTGAGTGTACCTGTATCATGAAGAAAGGTACCACAGTGTGGTGCTTAGGTGACTGTCAAACAAAAAAGACCCATTTCAAACTATTCAGCAAATCATGCCATATGCTGTTATTTTTTTTCCAAAACGATCGGGGGAAATCAGATTGTTTAGCAAAGAGATTGTTTAATCGTTTGAACAGGCAAATTCCGAACAAATGAATCACATGTAATGCTTAATAATTAAATGTACAGATTTGCCACTCCAAAAAAGTAGTATAATGTGAAAAAAATCTGTCCCATCATATACTATCAGAAAATGAATGCATTCTCTGTCAGGACTTGAATGGGCTGGGGGAGGCGATCTAATACTCTGTATTGACTCCAGGTAATATGAGTATTGCATGGAAAAAGGTAAGTAAATATGTATTAGTAACTTAGTATTATTTTGAACTTATACAGCAGAAGAAATTGTAATGTATAGTCATCTGAAGCGTTGCCAAATACTGCTTACTCTAAATCATCACAGCTAAATTTCGCATAATTTAACATTTGATTTTAAGTCATTTAAAAACAAAGGTGATTTTATACTGGTGTGAACTATGATTTGGTCACCTTACAAAATGTACCTTCAGCCAAAAAGAATGCCCTTTTTGGCAAATCTTTTTCCTGAAAGATAATATTCAGTCTTAAATCTTTGCATGACTACCGGCTGATAACTTGGTGATGATGGTCAGACATGGATTGTTAATTTCTGTGTACATATATTGTATTTCTGTACATTGTATGCACATTACTTACTTGCATTTGCTGTAGTTTATTGGAGAATAAACAGAATGGATAAATCAAAATAAAAGGTTACTTCAGTAAAAATGAGTTAAATGAATAAATATTAGTAGAATTTTTTTATTGTTGGCAACATAATGATAATATTTATCATATGCCACTGCGCAACAGACCACAGTTACCACACATTGTATTAGTAAGCTGTACAGCAATTTGATTTTCAACCTTGATTTGGTAAGTTTTATGGTAAATACTGTGATTTCTTGACACAAAAGTTTTAAAATATATTGACTCAAAGCGGTCTCACACATTTAAAAAGATGGTGTCAAGGTCATAGAAATGATGGAAAAAAAATTTTAGATTATATTAATTTCAGCAAGTCAGTCGTCATGAAAATATCACCGCAATGTACTGTTATGAGTACGGCTTCCTAAAATACACACTTGAATGAAATGAATTCTGGACAATGAGCAATTATGAAAAAGCATACATTAGGATATACTTAAAAACTAGAGGTTGTGTCAGTTGTGTCACTGAACACATAAAAAAGTAACCTACATATAAAATCTTATCCCATTTACTCATATTGTGATGAAAATTTTTTAAATTCATAGGAATTTTTCACATTCATAGAGAGCACAGAATCTGAGAGGATGCCCAGTCCACCAGTGTTGTTATGCAGTTAGAAATCTACCAATCCTGACTTTTTTTTATCCTTAAATGAAAAATTGCTGTCCTGTCCATTGCTGCTGAAATACTTACACTGTATCACTGCTACTATTCGATTTCTTTTTAAGTGAATATGATTTCTGCTTATCTTGAATTTTAATTTGGCTGTTATACTATGGTATAGGTATAGTGGCAGAAAGTATTGAAAATACAGCACACAGACACATTTTCTCTTTTTTTAAAAAATAAAGCATTTTATTTCTTTGTTTTTTCTTTTCAACGGCATAAGAATGATAAAACATACATTTGTGTATCATTTTTTTTCTGACCTACAACATTTTTATTTTAGATACCGAGTCATGTCTGTATATACTTTAGACATAAGCTAAATACATTGCTGTGTGTTTTTTATGGGTGAATGAAAAGTCAGTAATTTATAAATTAGTGATCACTGAATGTGTAAAAAAACAAAACAAAACAAAAAAACCTGTAATTTAGTAATGAGCTCGTACAGATTATACATTTATTCTCGTACTCATTCAATTCCGCATTGTAGTGATGAGGGGCGAAGAGTATATCAATTTGTAATTCAGACATAATATATTTTGACAGACATATAATTATCTAATGATCCCATGTTTTGGATACAATGTATCTATAATTTATGTTAATGTGTTGATAGATTCTTTACGGTGTATTTTTATGATAGAATGCGAAATTTGTTTCTCATTCAAGCTTTGTTAAATTACTAATCAGTGCAGTGTAAATTGGTCTTTTTGTCTTATCACCACACACAAACTTCTCTCATGTTCAAATTCAGAAATGCATTTTTGTTAACATTTGTTTATATAATCTAGAAATAATTGCAATATGTCCATCTTCGTCTGTGTTTATGTGTGTTTGTGGACTACGTATTTATAGTATCAAATAACAGCACTAAAAACACAAGTTGATGTGAAGTCATTCGTGTTGGAAAAAAATTTTCACATGCTTTTCTTTATGTTTCTCCTTTGTTCGTTTTAAATGTTAATAACAAAAACAGATGGAGTTAACAGGATTAGATACACCGAAAAAGAAAGGCCAGGTTTAAATCTTTCATTCTCTGTAAGATTTATGGTAAACCTGACATAATAAATTTTATTTGTTCACCGTATCATCTAATTAATGTTCCACTGTATATAATTATTATTATGTTTTTCCATTATTTTCTGACTGTTCAGATCTGAAATCTTTTAAGTAGCAGAAATCATTTCTAGTGACACTTTCCAAATTCATCAACATTGATTCACACGTTAATATTTTAAATTTACAATTCTTACATTGTTTCCTGATCAACACATATCTGTATAGTGTTCTTAAAATATGTTAGCTGAGCATGTTGATGCAGTACTCTTTCCAAATATTTCATAATGTCTTTTATGTAGATCTGAAACCACTGAAATTCTCAAATGATACACTAAAATCTAGCATACCTTTGAATTGATCTATTTTATAATCTAATAAACAGCCCATAAAACAAAATTGTTTGTTTTAAAGTTCACGCTGTTGAAACAGTAAGCCTTTTTTGCTTTGCTTTGCGTAAAGTTTTTTCCTCTTTGTATTTATTCTTTTGCATATTAACTGTTAATATTTATTGTATTTTGTCTTATTTCCTGCATTCAGTACCAAACTACGATGTTGAACCCTTTTTAAAATACAGCTGTTATTCCCTTTTTAATGTTATTTCCCTTTTTCCCTTCTTATTAACGACGGAAACTATTTTGTGTGTTTCATTAATACTAAATTATATTGCCCGGTTACTTTACATTTTCACTGTTTTGTGTCCGTCAGGGGGCAAAGGGTTAAACTTGCTACCACACATATGTAGTAAAACGCAATATGTTTTCAGGTTGGCCCCTTTTAAAGACCCCAAATTCCTTGTTTGATAATTATATCTATTGTCGACAATTTAAAAAAAAAAAAAAGAAAGATTGATAAAACAACTAAAGTTGATCAGGTTTTTATGTCTCTTAATGAACAGGTTTGTTTATGCGTTGTGGATGTTGTGGGCAGCGCGTTACAGAATGTTTGATGACTGCCATGTTGCTTTTCCCTCTGCCTGTCCTCCATTTTGTGATATGGATCATTTATACCCCCCATTTTATGAAACAGTCTGCTGTGGTCACACTGAAGGGTATAATGTAAATAGATGAATAATTCTCCACTTTCATACCTCATTTGTGAGCAATTCAATCACAGGTTAATTCATTTGATTCCTAATTTGAGGAACTGAATTAGATATTTGCGACCTTTGATTAGGCAGGCATCAGGGTGTACTTATGAATGATTTTTTTCCATTAAAGTCCATTTATTTATTTATTTTTATTTGTAGGGTGAATTAAAATTAAATTCATTTTCAGTTTTCTGTTTCAGTTATAACCTTTAGTTTTGAATTTCGGTTACTTTCAATCAGCGGTTTCCAGACTGCGTGTATTGGTGCTGTGCGTATGTGTGTGAAAAGAAGTTTAGCATCTGTAAACGGTAGGTTGTGCTGTGTTTGCCTGAACTTTTGTTCTTTTTTAGCAAAGGGGCAAACATCTTCGATATGCTATTTTAATTTGATATGTGTAGGCACATTTCTGGTGTTGTTAGTGTTTTCTTTGTGAAGGGCTGGTTGTTAGAGTTTAATTTTATTTTGCGTGTTTTTAGGGCTGTCGCCGAAGCGAACAGAATCTGCGTGTCTCCGCATACCTCTGCCTTGGTGTGTCTGTGTCTGGGGGCATTAGCTCCGGTGCTCAAAGTGGCACACAAAGGTCAACGGTGTTAATAGGAAGTGATGTCGGCTCTCTGAGTGACATCCCAGGGGGGATAACCCCTTAATCCCTATTAGCTAATGTGTTAGTGATCGTCACCTTCTCAAAGCAAACAGCGCTGCCCGCTCCTTCAGTGGGGCCTCCCCAGCTCCCAGTGTAACACTTCTGACCCGGGGGTCACGGCCTTTGTTCCCCACTCAATGGAGAGTTGCCTCTGAGGTCCCGGGTGTAATGGAGAGGTTGTTTAGGCACGTGCGGAGCTCGAGCGCGACCACCAAGGTGACCCCCGCTCGGCTGCTCCTGACAAGCCGAGGGGAAACCCGGGGGTTAATACCGGACAGGGTTGTGGAAATGGTGGGCTGATTTTTTTTTTGTTGTTGTTGTTTTTAAATTATTTAATTGTTTAATTTTTTTTTAATCCAGCCGTGAGGCTCGCTGACACGGTGCTTTGGGCGCGGTCCTGTGCGTGTGTGTTCGGCCTCTCCATCCTTGTCTGCCCTGTAAATCAGAGGAGACGGGTCTCTCCCTTCTTGTATGGCCATCTCCCTCAGCACCCCCCCCCCTAAAACCCCCACTCCCCCTCTGTCCTTGCACACAGCATGGACGAACCACCTGGAAAACACAGCACCTCCAGCCCGCAAAAGTGCAAAAATGTGCAAAAACGGAGCCCGAACGAGAGCCTCTGGTCTCGTTTGTCAGCTTTACACAGTGTACGTTACATGTTTTTTTTAAAAAAAAAAAAAAAAAGTCAGAAAGTTGCTGCTGAATGATATGATCCTCATGGCTGCTACACTGCTTCTTTAGGCATAGATTTCACTATGAATGGAGCTATAAAATTAGCCATAAAGAGAAGATACAGAGTGGCCTAACTTTAAATGCTGAAGGTCAGATTTAAACAATGTAACACAATGGCTTTGTGGATATGTCAAACACTGTAACACAGCCAGACTGAAAAATAGGAATAGAGTAGTTATTCCAAATCATTTATTATAAATATGTGGCATTACTCTATACTGTCTACTGTGTAAGTGCAAGAGATGCATTGACACACTGTAACACATGTAATTTAGAATTTAAATGTGTGTGCTTATATTGTAATAGCAATATGTATGTAGTAATATTTTGGAAGCAGGGTATATTTAGTAAAAACCGGTGATGGTGGTTAATAATATGAAAGTTTTTTTATTACAGTTTTTTACTAATTGTACATGCACCAGGTCCTGAAACATGAATTAAAATAATCCTATTTCCTTTGAAATTTTGAAAAACTATAAATCAGCCATTTGGAATACTTTAAAAGTGCATTTTTGGTAAGTGATCTGTAGTTATTGTTTTTCATATAAGTTGTTGAGGACTAAATTTAGTCAAATCCATTCAATCAGAGTTTGAAAATATGGCTTTATTTCCCTTTTGAAAGGGAAGTTATTTTGTATCATTTAAAATAATGATTATTTCATCTTTCAAAGTTTTATTTCAAAAAGAATATCTGCACAGCACTTTTTTTTACTGAATTGAAACAGAATGGTTTTATCATTTAAATTTATGTTATTTATATTTTCATTAAAGATAAAAAAGGTCAATTATGTGTGGTTTACGGCAAATGCACCCCTCCCCCTAAAAAGCTTCTGACGGCTGATACGAGTTCATGAAGCCGATCTGAGAAAGTGCGCAGTGACTGAGGCAGCCATTTTGTTTTCAGATTAGATGCATTTTCCTCTGTATGTCTGAATTATTTAACAAGAATAATCATCAGTTAAATTAGGATGAGGTTAGGAGTGCCGAAAACATGCTGTTTTATGAGCTTTCTTTAATAGTTATCATTCTGAATGTGTGCAATCTGCAGGTGTATAGGTAAATAGCAGGCTGTGTATTGAACTGTGATATGAGCATTCACTTACCTAAACTTTATTTCAATGTGCAGTTACTTTTTTTACTTGTTTTGCTTTGAAGAATAGCTTTTATTTTCTTTTTCAGGAAATTTACCAACCTAAAAATCCAGGAATAACATTTTTAAAGGCTTTTTTCTCCAAAGGTTTTTTTTTTTCTTTTAGTAATTAATTTGTAATTAAGCAGACCAGTAGTTATGACCAATAGATTTTAATCCTCATACATGAATTCCAAGTGTTTATTCTTTGACCTATGAAATTTAGGCAAGCGTATGAAATATGCTTACCCTTTTGCAGCTATTGCAGCTTGCACAGTAACACCATTGGCCAGCCTGGATAAAGCAGCCCGATGGCTTAATGCAGGCTTAAAACTAAAGAACAATCGATGAAAAGCATTCTGCGCTGAAATTTGTGTAGAAGTGCATTCTGCCGGCCCCATGTAAACACAGGCAGAGTGAAGGCGGTGGATGGGGCCGTATGGAAGCGCAAACTGTTGAGAACCGGCAGTTGAGCCAAAACCAAAACTGTATCCTCAAATGAACTTTCTGCAAAGTACGGCGCAGCGAACATGCCAAGGCAGCCGGTCTGAGGCGTGGATTAGCCATTACACGACAGCGCAGGATACTGTCTGTCTGTCTGTGCACGGAAGCCTGCTGCAGATATTCACACACGCAAAGCAGTGCATGTCAGTCGCAGTTTACTCCTGCATGCGTGTGTTTATATGCATGTGAGTGTGCCAGTGTTTGTCTGTATATGCATATGTGTTTGTATGCATGCGTGCGTGTGCGTGTTTGTATGTGAGTGTGGGTGGGTGTGTGTGTGTGTGTGTGTGTGTGTGTGTGTGTGTGAGAGAGAGAGAGCGTGTGCGCGCACACACTTGTGTGCCCGTGCATGTGCATGTGCATGTGCATGCGTGTGCCTGCGTGTGTGCGTTCGCATGCCCGCGCGCGTGCGCAAGCGTCTGCGCCCGGGCGCGAGGCTCTTTACATCGCCAGCTTCTTTTTCAATTGGTCACAAGACATGGCGAGATGTGACGTGGTGTAGCCCTGCACGGCGAGGAGTTCTGGTGCGCGGCTCGGCAGGCACAGCACCAAGTTCTGCCGCCGAGAAAACGTGCGGCAACAAAAAAATAAATAAATATTTGTACGCCTGTGTGCATTTTAAAAAAGAGAGGTTTGAATCGCCTCTCTGGTTGTGCGATCGTTTTTTCCCCGTTTCCGTCTGCGATTGGTTAGACCCGGGTTTAAGCCGAGGCGGCGGGGCGGCGGGGCGGCGGGGCGGTGGGGCGGCTGGGCGATGGCCGTGCGGGGCTGAACGTGGAGGGGAGGAAGCGACAGGGCAGCGCCTTCAGCCAGGAATAGCACCAGCATGGAGCGCCTGCTCCGCATGCCTCCCGTATGCACCACCAGCAGGCAGCGCAAGCATGTCAGCCGAGCGGCAGCAGCGGCCATGTTAGGACCATGTGCACGGACCTTTAATTACTCTATTTCTTCCACAAACAGAGAGAAACTTAAGGGTTTAAAGCCTAAAAAAAGAGAGAGAGGTTCCCCCACCTTGTTCTGTCCTTCCTGCTGTCCCTCACGTCCCTCTCTTTCTGTCTCGGCAGCTCTGAAACCCCAGATGGATAAAATAAGCTTGTTAACATAGTCCACGATTTGAGTTTTAGATAAAGAGTTTTTCCCTTTTTCTTTCTCTTTTGTACTCCTGCTACTTTGCAGAGGGAGGGGAAAAAAAAAGTTTGTGCTGTGAGCCTACCCTCACAGCTTTTTGGAACTACAGCCAAAAGAGGCAGGAAGTTGTTTTACAATAGCGTTACAGTAATCTGCCACAAATGGAAAAAGCCAAATGTTGGTCACGGAGCGTAGAGTGTTGCAGAAGAAGGAGAAGTGTTCTGGGGGGGTGGGTTGGGGGGTGGGGGGGGGACAAAAATTTCAAATTAAGATATTCAGAATGATACTGCATATTCCTGCAGCGAGCATTATCTGTGTACAGGAAGAATAACTTTTTTATAAATACTTGGAATGCATCAAACTGACATCACAAAGTTGTGAAAACCAGGGAGAGCAAGAATAGGATGGGTGGGGCTGGGAGCTGGGGGGGGCGGGGGGGGGGGCTAGTGGTGTGGGGGGGAGGACGTGAAGGGGTAAATAACTCAGGAGTGTGTGGACACGTGACACCCAAACTCACAGATCTTTTTGTTGTTTGCAGTTTTTAATCCTGACCCTGCCCAGGTGGGAGTCTGCAGGACGCTTTGATTTTGTTCAGGGTCTTTTTTTTTTTTTTTTTGTTTTGCTTTTTAGCACTGTCACAGGGCTGTCCTGCAGGAATTTCTGCGTGCAATTCTCAATCACACTGCACTCACGGCAGCTGTTTCTCCTCCAGCATAGCACTGAAGCTGTCTCACCCAAATGCTTATCAGTTTTTGACTCTCTGCCAAAATAGTTAGGCGGTCCGAGCAGTGTTTAACTCGTAAGAGTTGTCGGATTAGTTCCGTGGAAGAAACAAGCTGTTGCCGGCGCACTTTACGCTGCTGCAGCCGTATTTCGGGTGCTTAAAGTTTTCGGATTTTAGGCTGTTGTTTTCGTTTACCCCCCTCTCTGACCAGCTGCAAGGATCCCAAAAGAGTTTAGGAACTCTGCGGCTTGAGGTTGAGAAAGTTTTTTTTTTTTTTTTTTTTTCTTTTTTTCTTTTCAATGCACTCTCGTTAGGAGTGGACGTGTGAAAGATGGTTAATTATTTACCCAGCTTTCAGAAGTCTTGCATATTTTAAGACTCCTCGGGCAGGTAACTCTGGCGTTCGAGCTCCTTATCCCCCCCCCCCCCCCCCCTCTGTTTTCTTTGGTAGACAACCAAGGTGCAGAGTGCGAGAGTGGCGTGAGAGTGCGCACTGCGGCTGCGCTATCGAGGAGGAGTGGATTCTGTGTCACCCCCCCCCCCCCCCCCCCCCCCCCCCCCCCTCCGGCTTCCCCTCCCACTCCGCTTCTCTCGCTCCCTCCCTCTCTCTCTCTCTCTCCCTCTCTCGCTCCCTCCCTCTCTCTCGCTCCCTCCCTCTCTCTCTCTCTCTCTCTCTCTCTCTCTCTCTCTCTCTCTCCCTCTCTCAAGTGCAAGCACAATTCCTTGCTGTGTCGGGCCGCGTGATGAAAAAAAAGCGAGCCGCTCACGCACTCTCTCATGCGCCCGCGCGTTGCTATTTCATCATCAGCTGAGCCCGTCTCCCCAGCACACACTGTTCACTCGCCCTCTCCTCCTCTCTCCTCTCTCTCTCTCTCTCTCTCCATGCTCGCTGTCCCTGCCTGCCGATCGCAAGGGGGAGACTGGAGCTTTGCAGGGGAAAAAAAAAAGAGAAAAAAACTCTGCAGCTATTTCTACAGCAAGGGCCTCCCCTTCAGACAGCCTCTGCCAGAGAAGGAGGGCTTTTTTTTTTTTTTACTACTAACTGGATTTTAACCCTCTGGCTCCAACTATCTGCACAGCAGTGCTAAATATTCCTGCAACAAGTTGCTTTTTGGGGCGTTTCTCGATTTTATAACGCAATATTTTTTCCCCTCTTTTCTTGTTTAGTTGTCGCGCAATTTTTCACTCTGTGTGACTTTGCAGCGTCGTCGCAGTTTTCTCCTTGAAAGCGATTTGTGATTCTTTTTCTGTAGCTGTAAAATGTAGCTTAATTTTTTTATTTTTTCTTTTTTTTTTTTTTTTTTTGAAAAGAGGGTTTTGTGTAAAGAAATCGTTCTTCTTTGGCGGACTTTTCTCCTCCTGGACTCTGTGCCCCCCCCCCCCCCCCCCCCCTCCCGGATCGTCCTTCGAGGCGCCCTGCCGCCTTGTACCGGGCTCATGAAGGGTAACACGTTTTTATTGCTGTTGTTTTGTTTGTTTTTCGGTTCCGGGGCGAAAAATGGCCGCATTCTCCGAGCACGTTGCGCTCTGTGGGTGAAAGACGTGCCGTTCGCAGGAGCCAGAGGCTGTGCGCGAAGACTGCACCTCTCTCCCTCTCTCTCTCTCTCTCTCTCTCTCTCTCTCTCTCTCTCTCTCTCTCTCTCTCTCCCTCTCTCCCTCTCTCTCTCTCTCTCTCCCTCTCTTTCTCTCGCTCCCTCTCCTCTCTCTCTCTCTCTCTCTCCCTCTCTTTCTCCCTCTCCCTCTCCCTCTCTCTCGCGCGCGCTCACTCTCTCTGCCTCCTGACAGGGCAGTGTGAGAGCGGAGCTGAAACGGAGCTCTTTCTGGGACAGGTGCCAATTTCAAACAAAAGACATAAAAAGGCAATGAGCGAAAAATACGTAGATCGAATTTAATAAAAAAAAAGAAAAAGAAAAAAGACTGCACAGTAACGTACAGAGTCATGTGTGCTGACCATGCATACGCTCCTGACGGGTTTTCTGCGTGCATGTGTGTAGTTTTGAGAATTATTCCAGGACAGGCTGAACTGCACTCCACTGCTCCCAGTGTAGTGAAGGCATTCGAGTTGGGAAAGGGTTTTTTTTTGGGGGGGGGGGTTCCTTTTTCAAACTGCTGAATAATTCATAGGCCCCAGCCAGCATTGAGGCTGGGCTGGCAGTGTTATTAGCATGCATCAGACATGCTGTTTGTCTGTTTGCTAACATTCTTCATTCAAAGACTTGTTAACCAGCAGACGAGCTTAACACGCGCCTTCCAGCCGCCCTCATGGCTCCCTATTGTTGGCAGCCCTGCCAGCGCCGGGGCCAGGGAAGGCCCGGCAAGCATGCGGCTCGGGGGGCCGGAGCTGGTTGCTAGGTAGGGGACTGCCTGGCGAATCACAGGCCCTCGCCTCTGCCTCTCCGTAGCGATGGAGCTGACCGCCCCTCTGTCCTCCCCCGCAGAGCCATGGATCCCGCGAAGCGATGAGGAAAAAAAGGCCTCCCTCAATTCCTTCTCCTCGCCCCGGACCCTCGCTGCCTGCGGCCTCTCCCGACGTAAGAGGGTAAGTGATACGTGTGTGTGTGTGTGTGTGTGTGTGTGTGTGTGTGTGGGATTACATGTGCGGACAGTATGCGTGCTTGTGTATTACTGTGTGTGTGTGTGTGTATAACTTACGTCTTCATAAATGTGCACACATATGTATTTAATGGCATGGTATATATATACACACACACACACGCGTGGGTACACTGTTGATGTGATTATTATATTTATATTTTAAATAAAAAACACACACACATAAATGCCAGCGGTTGTTTTGTGCAGATATATGTGCACTAGTGTACGAAAGGATATGAGTAAACGCTTATTTCTGTGTGTTATCCGCAGTGAGAAAAAATATTTCAGTTCAACAGTTTTTGCTCCAGGATGTGAACAAAGCAGTGCTTATCAATATAACTGAATTGTCGGGGGTTTTTTGTAGCAGTCAGTGTAATAATTTGTTGCAGAGCTTTGAGTGCTTCCCAGCTTCTCTGAGAAACACTGATTTTCCTTGTTACAATTAGTAATTGGTGAAAGGACACAGTTTTGCAGGAACTTCATGTGACTGATACACTTTTGGGCCTGTTGCCAGACAGAGCGAGCTGTACTCTAGTGTCTTCTTTGAGTAACACATTTTTTTCTACAACTTTTCAAAGCTATTAAATTATGTTATTACTGAGGCCTCCTCTGCTTTGAATTCTGAAAGTTCTCTTCATTTGTTAATCATTTTTACACAGGTGAAAATCATTTTATCCCTTCAGCAAATGAGCACGCATGCATGCATTCCTCTACATATGAACATATGATCCGCCATATTACCATTAAACACATAAAGAACATCATACATTGTTTTATTAAAGAAATAATTACATTTACATTTTTATGATTACTTTAAAATGATGCATCTGTTTCTTCTTTCAGTTCTATTAATTTATTTTCTGTAGTTTTCTGGGTTTTTCAGATTTATTATTTCACGTTTTTGTTAGGAAAAGAAAGTATTAATACATGTCAAAAATGATAGTATTTGCTGAATATTATTAAACAATATTATTAGTAATTTTACCTGCTTGTCCATGAAATATATTTTTGAATTAACTGAAAATGCACAACATGTTTTTTTGGCAATAAAAATAAATGTATTTTCAGATGTAAGATTCGTTTAGATGAAAATATATATAATCATGATTAAAATCAGCATAGTTTTATGTCTCAAAAATTAGTAAGATGTCCAGAAGAAACTGTAACAATTTTAACAATGTTTTTGACTAGTAAAGATATGCCTTTTTTATTTACTAAAATTTTCATTTTGAATTAGTGATTACATTTATTAATTTTACATGAAATAGCACTAAGAGTTTACCTTTAGTAATAAACAATTCATGATCTACTTTTATGAAATGCAAATGAACAGACTTTAACAGTAGGGTATTTTTAATGTATCACATGGATGACCGTTATAAGAGGACATTGGTAAAGGGAGGGGTTACAGTAGGTATAAGTCACACGAAAAATGTGCTAGGAAACACCTGCAGTTCCTGTTATTTTTATGGACCCATCTATACTTTAGATCTTATTATTTTTAGCAACGTACCTGCTGTTCGCAGTATTTTCATGGATGAAACAATTATTCATAGTATTCTCGAGGGTGTAGCTACCTGCAGTTTCTAGGTGGATTTTTACAATGGTCCATATTGTTTTTGGAGATATACCTGTAGTATGTATTATTTTTACAGACACAGTTACACTTTGTACTTTATTATTATAGACTGAAACCTAATTGTAATTGAATCTAAAGGACTAAAACAAAACATGTTTTGTGAGTATTTTTTTCTTCTTTCGTATTTTTTATTTAAAACAAGCTGGCAATTTTAAAAATGTTGTGACGCATGTGTGTGCTGATTTGTAGGATATTTATATGCTTGCTTTAACACACACACACACGTGCGCACACACACACACACACACACACACACACACACGCACACACACACTCACACACTTGCTGTATGCTTGGAGGCTGCGTGTTGTTGATCAGATGGCATGGACTGGGCGAAGCTCTCAGATCACATGCATGGTGCTGACATACGCAGTGGCCTGGCACACCCCGGGTACATGTGCCAACGCCCTGCACCCTGGCCGTGGACTCAGGGTCGCCGCGTCGTGCCACGGCAGACACCCTCCACCTGCGGTCCGATGCTTTTTTTTTTGGGACGTCGTGTAAGGGGGCGCAGGTGGCGTGATCGGACGTGGGTACGGCCCAGCTCAGAACACGTTGGCACCGCCCGCCGTCTCCGTGTGAGGCCAGGGCGTGGTGCTCATGCTCTCCGTGGTGTGGTTCACGCACTGGTCGGTGCATCGGATATGAGCAACGGCGTCGGGGTATGACCCGCAGCGTCGGGGTACGAGCTACAACGTCAGGGTACAAGCAGCGGCGTCGGGGTATGAGCTGCAATGTCGGGGTACGAGCCGCACCGTCAGGGTATGAGCCGCAGTGTCAGGGTGCGATCTGCAGCGTCGGGGTACGAGCCGCAGCGTTGAGGGATGGTACTCTGCGTCAGAGACCCCAGCGTGGCCACTCTGCCTCCATGTGTTCCACAATGGACCAGCAGTCCTGCCCTCAACGTGGTTCCCATGCCTCGATTAGGGGCGGGGTAAAATCCCCCCCTCCCATGCAGACACACAGCAGACCGGGGGTAAATGGAGCCATGCTCCTCACAGGCCCTGGCGATAGTTTTTTTGTTTTGTTTTGTTTTTATATGCCTCAGTTTGTCCACTTTCTCTGTCCACTCTGCTTATTTTGAGAATCAAAAGGCATTAGGATAGAGTTTGATTTTGATTTGTGAGCTTTTATTTTAAATTGCCATCAGATCCACGCAAACAAACAGGTTAATATTTGTGTTATGTCTGTGTAATTTTTGAGTCGCATTTTAAAATTACAACGCATAATTTCAGCATAAACAGAAACTAATTTTTGCATAGGTAAATATTACATTTTAAAATAATTGTAACATGCATGAATGCAGACAGTATTTATTTATTTGGTTACTTTAATAATTTAGTCTTTGTATTGATTATTATTTCTGGTATTTCACTTCATCATTGTCAGGGCGTTATAAAATTGTTGGTGAAATAAAAGCTTGTACTGCTGTACACAGAGGCAGCCTGCAGTCTTCAGAATTGCGCGTGAGGTATTTAGCACTCAGAGGAAATTAGAGCAGTGGTCTAGTCACTCCTGACCACAGTGATAGTGGCACTTTCACGATTCCCACAAAATCACAGCCGCGATTCACAGTGGTCATGTGACCCGAAGGAATAAAGTAGGCAAACTCCGCGGGGGGACAAAAACAAAAAAACGCAGACTGCTCATTTGCATTTTCAAATTCATGACTGTTAGAAACTGTTAAAAGTAATATTGTTATAATGGCCATTCTTACGGCGTGGTCTGGGATGAATGTGTTTTCCAGAAGGTGGTGGAAAGCCCGAAATGAATGGCATTTTTAGGGTGCAGACGGAGAAGGGGGGGGGGGCATTGTGTTTAATATTCCGCTGAAACCCCGGAGTGGGCGTGTGCCATGAAGGCCGGGCTGACGGAGCGGTCTTGCTTTGTGGAGAGTGGCTGAATGAGGCGCTGAAACAAAAGACCTGTCTGCCTCTGGGTTTGTGGGAAAATCCAGCAGCATTTGTTTATTTCTGAAGTCCTAAAGGCGAGATGTGGGTGAAAGCAAATACACGGAGAGAGAGAGAGTGTGTGAGAATTACTGAGGTAGGGAACAGGATTATATCCAGCAAACTCCCTTCTCCCTTCGACTTTGACTTTTTTATGTAAAAAATGTTAACTTTAAATTATATATTTATATATTGATTTACACCATAGAGCATATTTATTATTCTCAAGCACATCCAATGTGGGGAAAAAAAATATCTTGGCTGAAATATCATTGATTATTTATCGTAGTATTTATCGTAGAATAGATACGCACACATGCACATACAGAGGGTTGACCTTGCATGTACAGTAGTGTGCACGTACCACAAGCAAAGTTTTCTATGCGTGTGCATGAGGTTTTGCCCCTGGAGGAAGCATAAGAGTGGAACTGAAATTCAGAAGACTGTATTAATAGAAGGTGCTGATGCACGGAGTGGTTAAACATTTAAAATCCTTCAATATCCCGCTCTTCCTTTTCTTTATAATCAGAATTATTAGCGATTCAGGATAAAAAGTAGCAGTAATTTTTTTTCTGAATATAATAAATTAAATACATTTATACCCATTTATCCAGTTAGACCACGGAAGTGAATTGTTCTTATTTAATTGTTTTGTTTTTTATTCCAAGAAAAATGAATTAGTTAAGTAACCTTTGCAGTCATTTGCAGGTGCAAACATTTTTACTCCTTTTAGTGCAACATTTAATTAAGCATGTTCCTCATTCATTTTGGTTCTGGTAGCTGTGTTGCAAAAATAATAATAAACCGTGTACTCTTTTGTCAATATCTAAAATACATTCATTAGTATTTATTCAGT
Source organism: Megalops cyprinoides (assembly GCF_013368585.1). NCBI lineage: Eukaryota > Metazoa > Chordata > Actinopteri > Elopiformes > Megalopidae > Megalops > Megalops cyprinoides. The sequence continues at coordinate 21,915,271 of NC_050605.1, forward strand.
TATTTGGTATGAGTTTTTGTAAGAAAATTAATTTAAGCACTATTAATAATTGATTAAGTATTAATTTTAAAATTAAATAAAGCATTCTTTATAAATACATATTTCCAAACACAAGTTTTTACAGATAAAATTCCAAATTGCAAGGATTACCACTGTAACTTTCAATGTGCAGCAATAATACATCGATTGCAGTAAGGATCTGCACTTTGACAGGGTATGCAAATTATTTTAGCAAAAAGTGAAATGAAATTTCCAGTTTGAGTAGCCCGTGTGTGTGTGTGTGTGTGTGTGTGTGTGTGTGTGTTTGTGAATTCAGTGCAGCATATCTGCTGTTGTGGTGTGCGGATGTTATCTCTCCGCAGTGCTTTCACTTCTCATTATTCTGTGTTTAGTAGTGATCAGATTTTAACACTTATACATGGTAGAATCTTATCGTGGCTCTTTGTGTGTGTGTGTGTGTGTGTGTGTGTGTGTGTGTGTGCGCGTGCGTGCGCGTGTGTTATATTGAATTATGTCATCACTTTCATAATTAGTGGCATTAGTCACAGGTTTGCATAGAAGAGTGAAATGAAAATGTCACAGAAGCTTGTTGTCAAAGAGAAAGTATCTCTGGCCTAATTTTGCTCCAAGGTAGAGTGGAATACAGCTGTAATTTACTGTCACAAGGAGTATTCTTATTTACATTTGAGTTTTGCAGAAAGAAGAAGCATTAACAGTCACACATAAGCTTGTCTGTGTGTAACACCACTGTTTGATTCAAATCTTTTTTTTTTTTAAATGAAAGTAGGCCCACTAGTTTAGCTGTAAGATTGGCTCTCAAATTGCGGTCGTGGTTTGAAAATTAAATTTTCTTGACAAATGTGTGTGTGTCTTGTTTGTGCAGCGGACAAGACTGAATAAAAGTTTTGACCCTTCGGAGTACCTTTCCGACAGATCCTTATTTTCTCCTGATGTGAACCGTATCCTAATACATGTGTGTGTTAGGGTACGTGCCTGTGTTTCATCACAAAAACCACACACAGTGTAAATGTCCTCATTGAATTTAGATCATTTTTCTGTTTCTATCAATTTATGGTTAATTGTTGCATTTTATTTCTGAGGTCATAAAATAAAATAAAATGTTGCTTTTAATATTGTTGCATATTGTTCAGCGTTCTCCATAGATGCTTGCTATAATAACTTGATAGATTTTGAGCTTGATAAGGGTGTGATAGATTTATTTAACCGTGTTGCATCAGAGCTGTAACTGTAACAGAGGTGCCTTTCTGAGATGTAATGAAAGGAGATTATTTCAGAAGTGGTTTTGTTTTTGTGGCTTGGCATTTTGGTGTTTCAGTTTGGTCAATAGCTCAATCAAGAGGGCAGTGGAAATTTTTCAAGACAGTGTGTATTGAAATAATCCTTCAATACATATGGAGTTTTGGCACCCGTTAATTTTCCGTATTGTCACTGATTTTTTGTGTGTGTGTGTGTGTGTGTGTGTGTGTGTGTGTGTGTGTGTGTGTGTGTGTGTGTGTGTGTGTGTTGTAGTCAACTAGTGAAAAAATAAGCAACCGTATTAATATTAAGTATAAAAGGTTTTAGTAAGGCTGCCTGGTGGTGTGTTTGCCCTTGTAAAGCAGGGACTCGTTTGTGATTGACAGGGCATTATGACCATTCAGCACTGAGATGATCTCACAGTGTCACACCCTACTGGCCATGGCTCCTGACCCGCCCTGGTGGACAGGGCGTGCACTGGTGTGGAACGTACCAGGAGGTGCTGGAGAAATTTAAAAAGCGACAGAATATTACTGTCATTCATTTTGTGACAAGAACAAAAATGATGGTAATAATAACAGTAATAATAATAAGTTTGTGGGTGATAAGCACATGGGTTTAATGTAATCCCACAGGGAGATTTTTTTTTTAATGTTTTTCGTGGTGGTGTAGTGAGGAAGAGCAGGCAGCCAGGAAAGGGAGGAAGAGAGAATATTCAAGCGTTAGGATGTGAGAACGCAATCCTGTCAGTACCACTGAAGGCAGACACCTACGACTGTAAATTAGAGTAGGTTAAATTCAGTTAAGTTCTCTCTCTGTGTCACATTCAGTATCTGCTTCTTTTAGTGAGAATGTAATTCCCTGACTCAGTTTCTGTGATAGATAGCTGAAGAACTCAGGTGTTCTTAAGTCACAGAGTGTTTAAAAGTGGCAGGGAGACATAAAATAGTCCATCTTACTCCTGTACGAGACTCCGATAACTAAACTCCCACTCAGACAGATGAGCAGATTTTTTTGTTTTCTTCAAATGTTCATTTTTTCTATAAAAAAAGGAATACATAAAATGCATTTATTTGCATGACCTTCAAAGACAAAATTCATCTGTACATTTTGACCAAATCAAACTTGGATGAAAGATGAAAATGTGTCTTTTGAGGCCTAGAGACTGGCACTGAAATACAACCCTTTTTATTTCAGCAAGGCTGCCAACACAACCATAATCCTTTAAAGCAAAACATGTAAGAGCTTTCCATTTATATGTTGCCTTTACCTAAGCAACATATCCAATATGGTGTGTGTGTGTGTGTGTGTGTGTATATGTCTGTGTAATTTTTTTGATGTTCACTATGGTAGATAACGGATTATCTAGTTTACTTTTCACAATGGTCCTCATTTCATTTTGGCATGCTTGAATAAGCCAATTGAATAAACATTTGCGATAGTATACATTTTATTTAGAATTCCGTTCTCAGCCAAAAACAAATTATAGTATTTTTTTGCAAGCCAATGTGCACAATGCATAGATGAACCTGTACTTCATCGGTTATTTATTTCATCTGTGTTAATGTAAAGCTCATCTATTTGCAAATGTGATCAAATTTTTCAGGAAATTATAGGGCATTGTAGCCGTGGATGTGTCTTTTTTGTTGTTGTTGCTTTATTTTTGTTTCTGTTATTTCAGCAATATCAGCCACTCAGAGTGTAATACGGACACACGCACGGCGAGTGTGACCGTTCAAGTGTGTTAGCACAGAACGGAAACACAGAATTCGGGCTAACTTCCACAGCTGAACCTCTTAGCGCTGTGACTGGCGTGACTCCCTCGTGCTGAGCATTTTAATACATTTGAAAGCGAATTTGAAGGTGGGTGATCGGAGCGGTTCGGTGCCGATTTCCTTCCCTTTTAAGGGGCCTGTTAGCACAGAGCCACGTTATCTCCTGCTGGTTCTCCTTGAGCGAGTGCCTCAAGCATCGCACAGTGACGTGGCAGATCAAACTGAGAGCTGTGGTCGTTCAGACATTTTCACTCATATTAGGAAAAAAAAAGAGTGGAATGAGTGTATAAATGTTTGACTTTGACAGATTTACTGTTCCCTAGCTCTGCTCAGAAATCTGGTACGATGGGGGCAAATCACACACCAGAATCAGATCCGTTTCAGAATTTAAATTTTATTCACCTACATTTGCCATTTTTTGGTTCCTGTTTTTCCTCATTGTTGAAACATTCTAGTCAATAAGGCTCTTAATGATGATACATTAGATTACAGATATTAGCAGGAATCTTTCATAGATTTTTTGGGACTGGTCAGGGGCTGAAGTTTGTTGTGTGATGTGAGGTTTTTTTGTGCCGTGCAAAGAGGACCGTTAGCGCTTTGGTTAGCTTCATGCTGTTCGTGCGTGTACCATGCTGTATCTGAACAGTCGAAATGAGAATGGCAACAATCAACGAAAAATACGACATGCAGAATGAGGAAATCCTGCCCTAAAGATGACGTGGGAAACAGCGGCCACTATAGGCCGTTTGTATGAATGCGTCTCCTGGTTGGCTCCCCTGTGGATTTGGGATTTGGTACCATTCATGGTAAAGAAAAGAAGGTGCAGATTTACCTCAGAGCTCAGGCCGGTCCTGCTGGATCTACACACATGGAAACACTTTTCCCACCACAGGCGACCACTGTGAACAGGCCACCAATTCATTCTGTGTGTCTACTGGAGTATTATAGGTGATGTCATTTCTGATTCACATATGGAGTCTTTTTTAACTTCTGGGGGACAGCTGTGCTTGAAAATGGATGATATTGTATTTCAGTCTTGTGCTATATGAATGGTATGATTTGTATTTTTTATCATACCATTGTATTATAATTCACAAAATCCATTTGGTCCATTAATTTCTGGACATAAGAAATTACTTAGTAAATTTAATAATTATTGTTATTTATAATTGTTATATTTTACCGTTCTTATTATCATGTAGTAGTGTTAACTACTGGTAATGACGTTCTTTCTCCTGACTTAGACAGCAAAGCTTTATTTTTATGCTAATTAACTAATTATAAACTGTACATTTTTGAGTCCCATTGTCCCATTTTCTAAAATATCTAATCCAATCCAGTGTAAAATCAGAAACAGTTTGTGTCTTGATTCTGTGGTTGTCTTATGAGGCCAAGGCATTATTCCGAATGTGGACATAAACCTTAGACAGGTACCGGTGCTGCCTTGTAATTCAACCAAGGTGCATTGAAACATTTTTAATAACATAAGAATATCCTCGCATGCTTCCTTTTTCATTATCCCCAAAGTGGTGCTGAACTTTTTTTTACCATTATTCCCGAATATGAGCAGAAAAAGGCAAGTGCTGGATGGATATGTGGAGCCTTAAAGGTCAAGCAAAGATAATGAGAAAGGAGACACTGGGACAGCATGGGTAGCACTCTGAGCTCCACAATAGGGCCATTGTCACTGGGCTCAGCACCAGATGACTGGGAATTTGCAGCCCCATGGGAAGAGCGCCACCTTCTGGCTCTCCACACCACTCAGCAGCGATCTGATTGCTCTGCCTCTTATACCTGACCAAACCCAGCTCTCCTCTTTTGCACAGATTTCGGTTCAGATTAATCAGGAAAGAAAGCTGTGTTGCGTGGTTCTATTGAGTACCAGCAACAGCCCACCTTACGCATGTTAAATACCAGACATAGAGGAGGATGCACTAATTTTTTCCAGCCCTTTCCATCACAATCATGGTATTGTAACAGAGGGCACCAGTGTCCTTGCTGATAGTAACATGCAGTCTAGTTCCATGCAGCGGTATCTGGCTTTTCAGTATGATAACACGCAATATGATATTTTAAGATATATTATGGTATCAGATAAAATGTAAATGTAAATTCTGGAAAGAGGCCATCGTGGAAAACGGCAGCGTTTTGGAGACATTTTAACTGGCGGCGAGTCATTTCAAAATAACATCAATTTTGCATGGAGAGGCTGGTTTGAATTGCGGGCTTGTTTTAGCGGATACATTGTGGGGAAATTGTGTTGCAAATCTCGTTTGAGGCTATCTGTGTTTTGGGCAGTACAGAACATCCATTGTGGCACAGGTATTGGCATAGCTATTCCATGAACCATCCCGCAGTGCCTGGGGAACAAATGTTGAACATAGGGGAAGCAGACACAGAGGACAGGGATTTCCAGAAATACACCCCAGCCATGTCACCCCACATCGCCGGATAATTCTCCCCTCTATCCTTTCATTTCAGACACGGGACCACGTGCTTGACGCAATCGCAGTATCACACAATATCACCATAAAATAAAAGTAGAAAATTGACCCCAGAGAGGTTAAATAAAACCGAACCCCTTCTGAACGTGCATATTATAAGTTTATTGTAAGTCAGGAATCCGGGGCTGAATGAGAGCGGCGTTCTCGACAGTCTCTCTCCCCATGAGGTCCTCAGACGGCTTAGTAACACCTCAGCACACTCGGTGAGAGGCCGCATTCAGCGAGACTTCATCAGCCCGCCGACGATCCCCAAACAAAGATTAAATATCCCCGGAATCATTTCACACGTAACATGATATCAGTCATTTTTATTTACAGGTCACGCTGAGTGTGATCAAGGCTCATGTTCATTCTAACTGGAAAACGCTTTTGTGAACAAATTTAAGCACACATTCCCCCCCCCCCCCCCCCCCCCCCCCCCCCCCTTCCTTTTTTCTTGTTTTTGGGTTAATGTCAGCAACCGTCACATTGTTAATATGGTGTAGAAACAATAGTTAAATGTAACCTTTGCTCAAATTTGTTTTAAACAGTGATGATAAACCACATTGAAGATAGATTTGAGCAGTAGATGTGCCCTGATTTGTACATTTTAAATCAGTGTCAAGTGGGGTGAAGAGGTCAAGTTTGAGGGGCATTAAGAAACTGATAATGGCTGAAATGCAGTGTACTGCTGTGTTGCATAGCTGTTCTTAGTGTTGCTGTCAGGTATCTCAGGTGACGGTTTATGGGCACTGTTACTGAGATTTACTCGACGTTTCACCTCCCGGGCAGCGACGGAGACTCTGTACCGAGATAAAAAATGGCCGTCTTTCAGACGAGACCGTAAACTGCGGGTCTGACTCAACACGGTCGTTAAAGACGCGCATCGGAAAGAGGGGTTCTCCACTGTCTCCCGCACTCCGGCCATCTAATCATCAAATGGTTCAATTAGCTGAATAAAGCCCTCCATTTCCACCTCAAATTTATGATGGGGGACCCTAATAAAAAATAATTGTGGTAGCACGTGAGGATATATTTCAATATTTGAGCCATACAAAAATGTTTTATGAAACATTCCAGTAAAGGTAAATGTTAATAGGTAGAATCCTTACAAAAATTATCTAATCTTTTCTGTGGCATTAATAAAGCTGTATTATGTCAATTCTCCAGTTGTCCTAATATATTATTGGTATATTTCTGTTTACTGATTCTTTTCTCATCTAAAAGAAAATAATAGATAAATAATAGTTTTCTCATAACTTTTTTGTTAAAAATGAAAACATACTTTAGAATCTTTTAATTTTTTCATAAATTGAGTATTGTATGTAGTATTTCTTACATTTACCAGCATAGGATTTAGCATATTGTGGGAGAGATTGTGTTTAACTCCAGTACAGCAGGCATGCAGCAGAGAAAGATTAACAGATTATGTAAAGTGGTTGCTTTTCCAATGCTTAATGTACAATGGTCCACATTGTACATTAAGTGTGACTACACAAAGCCTACATAAGCATGGCATAATGGCTGCATTAAGCAGTCATTATACTTTGTGCATGATACATTACACACGTTATCATGTCATAACATGGCTTATGCAGAAATGCATGTCAAATCAAGCCCCGTCACATGACATTGGGACATCTCTTGCCCCAGCTGTCATATGTGTGGGTATGACATTTGTTTTTACATAAGACATATTATCATGTGTCGTGTCATGGAAAGCACATTATGCACCTGTTATGCTGTGCTTATATAGGCGTTATGTATGCTTTATGTAAGTGTTCTTAATATGTAATGTGGCTAAAATGTGTTCAGTATTATAGAGCTTTGTGAAGTGCGTATGAATGCTGTAGTTTTTTTATGTCGAGTCCAGCTTGCTCAGTTACAGATCAGAGCATTCGATCCTGCAGATAGAGCAGGTAGTAATATGGAAGGTTCAGTGATTGTAGAGCAGGGGAGTAACTGCCTGTTCCCACAATGTTAATAACACCACTAATGATAATAATAATAGATTGCAGTTATAGAGCACCTTTCAACAACCTCGAAGTGCTTTACACTGAAGACAGGATGTCTCATCTTAGCCACTAATGTGTAGCATCCACCTGGGTGATGCAACAGTGGCCATTTTACACCAGAACCCTAACCTCACATCCGCTGAGTCGAAGAGGGACGGAACTATGGCCCGGTTAACCTTGGGGATTAGATGACTGGGTTTAAAAAGCTCTATTGTTAATTTGGGCCAGGAACCCCACAGAGGGACCCTGTAGTTTTTGTGCGATAAGTACCATGTGATCTTTAAGCATAAGCCTGGTCCTGTGTCTAGCGCATCATCTGAAATTTTGAATTCATCCTCAAAACATCAGTAGTTCATTCAGACAGTGGAGCTGCCCACATCAGGTGAAGTCTGAGAAGTGATTCTTATTTACATTCAAGGCTACATGCGTCACGACCAAGAGCCAAAAAAATTCCCCCTCACTGTTAATGTTTAGTGAAATGCCTGTATGGACACAATTCTGCATGTTACAGGTAACGCATACCTCTGTACCCGTGACTGATGGATGCGTTCTCTGTATTCAGAGGAGCTGTGATACCCATACGCTGGACACATGGACTGTGAAACATGGTCACCTCGCAGAACTGTAATTATAATGCTAATGTTAAAAACAATATATAAAAGAACTTGCACTGCAAGGGCACGTTCTTGACTACAATTAGCGCCCTCCTGCAAAATGAACACCCTTCAAGTGGAGGATGTTAATTCGTGCTCTTCTCCCTTCCAAAAGGGGACCACTTCAGATCCCCTAATGTGGCATTTGCATCCTTTCCTATACAATCAGAGAGTCTGTTAATGGTGAACTACAGTGGCTTCCTGTCATGGTTTACAAATGCACCCCACGTGTGTGCGCACACACACACACACACACACGCACACACATACACACGCTGGTAAATTTGTGCGTTTGTTTTTGGCAGGATTACCACACCATTGACTGACACCAAGGATTTTGTGTCATAGTGGTCTGTTAATGGAGGTTAAATGAAAGGTCAGGAGTGTCAGGGGGAGCAGCTTGCAGTAGTTATAGATTTATTTTGACAGTTGCATTGTGGGTATGTAATTTCATGTACAGTATCATCAGCTTTTACTAATCTAAAAGGCATGACACTATAGTTACAGTGTGCTGGATGTTAGCATAAGGTGAATATGAGTCAGTGGTTCATTCCCTCATATGTTAAATTTTGTGGATCTGTGTAAGACACAGTAATAGCCAGTAGGGGGAATGTAGTATTGAATATGAATTATGAATTATGAGTGTTCAGACTTCCTCTGAGGGGCTTGAGTCTTGAGAGTATTACGCGTTGCAGTTGTAAGGCGAATGAAAAATGCTGGGGTCTATTGGAACAGGCTGTGGTGTTAATACACTATCACACACAATGTCACCAACACACACAGACACGTACATACTCACACACACACACACACACAGAGCTGTGGATCTGGAGCAGCTTGGCCTTCCTCGTTTCCACCATTAAAGCCGACCACAGCTCTCTCTCCATTGGGAGTCTCCACAAAATGGCCCCCGCTCCCAGCCTCACAACTCCCCTGCATCCATTTTGTGTCTTTGCCAGAGCTGTCAGGCACCAAGATGAGAAAGAGGAGATTTTAGGCCCTGTGTGGGGTGGGCCAAAAGGGGGCGGGGGGTTGGGGGGTGGGGGTTCGGCTGGGGAGGGGTAGAGGATGGCGATAGGAATACAGAATCTGCCCTTTCTTATTTGGAGGCTTAATTGTCGCCGACTGGCTGCATACAAACAGCCTTCCTGGACCATTCCCAGATCCTCCTCCCTGAGAGCTGACCTTGGGTGGACTCCATAAACTGTTCTTTTCCATTGGCGCAAAAATACGCTGGCAGATCCGCAGCTGCGGGGATGCCCCGCCCCGGCCCCCCTCCCCCCTTTCCCGCCCCGCCCTCGTCCCCTCCCCTCCCCTCCCCTCCCGGCGGCCCAGCCGTGCTTACGGTGCAGAAGAGGCTGGTCCAATCGCGGCGCCCGGAGGCCCGCGGCGCTGGAATCCCGCGCATGCCAGGCATTCGATTACACAGGCATATGGCGCATAGATCCCGGGGGCCGGGTCGAGCCGGTCCTGCCAGGCCCCGCGGAACCCGGGGCGGAACCAGAGAGGAGCGGACCTGCGGGGACCCCCCCCACCCCCCGATGGCCCCCCCGCCGGCCCCCCGCCTCCTCCCACCACCCGCTTTGCCTGCCTCGGTGTCTCTGTGTGACAGTGAGACTCGGTGTGGCTCCCGGGCTGAACCCACCGTATGAATAAGTGATATCACGTTACCGGCCCCTGCCGCACATTTTGCGTGCCGTCTACCAGGAGGCTAATGCATGAAAAACATTTTCTCCTTTTTTTCCCTTTTCTTTTTTCCCTGATACAGCCCCCCCCCCCCCCCTTTTTGAAGTGATACTGTTATGCTGGCGTATCGGTGGCCTGCGTTTGCTTATGGTATCACAGAACAGATGGCAGCGCAACATGGTCATATGTCTTGCAAGTAGAGGCACTGGCACACATTAGAACCAAGCACACACACACACACACACACACACGCACACACACACACAGTGGAGGAGAAGTGTAAGTGGACACCAGATCTAAGCCAATGTTCTCTTTGCCCTCTGCGTTTACAGTGGAAAGGACAATGTATGCATTCAATTTTGTCTCTTTTTTTGGCACGGCCTCTCTCTCTCTCTCTCTCACTCTCGGAGGTCCCGAAGTTCAACTGTGGTTCAGTTCCACTGCTATTCTGAGAACAGACCCGGCCCTTTTCATGCGGGCGAGATCAAAGCGGGCGACCACGCACAGACGCCGCGTTTCACCTGTGGGAGCGCCGTCGCCGCAGCGGGGGGGACGGCGCAGGTGACCCCGCCCCCCAAGGTCGCGCGCCGTGGAGACACGGACCCACGGACCTGCGGACCCGCGGATAAGCGCGTACCTGGTCCGAAGAGACCGGCCCCAGCTGGGGAGCGCTTGTCTGCCCGTGTATAAATAGCCGTTCGCACAGATGCATTTCTTGATTATCTGGCAGCAGTGCCGCCGCCCAACGCGGGTTCCACAATCAGGCCCGGGAGGTGAGGGGGAACGTGTCCAGGCCCGGGACTTATCTTAATAGGAGAGAGGTCGTTCCAGGTCACCGCGGCGCTGGTCTGCTTTATCAGCGCTTCTATTTGCACGCTCGCCACAGTGGGGCTGTCGACCGGGCCACGCCACCCGGAGAACAGGAGGGGGCAGCTGGGGCGGAGATGCATGGGCACCAGGGAGAGCTGAGCCGCAGAAGGTGGGCTGTTATTCTGAAGAGAACCTGTAAGGTAAAAAACGTGAGAGGCTTGTCTTTCTACGAGAGTTCAGAGTTGACAGCGACCCTGTCTTTAGTGAGTGGTTTTCACCACAGAATGTACAGGTGGCCGAAGCTCTGTACAGTCTATTTTAAAGCTGGATATAGCTTTAGAGGTGGCTATAGCTGTGTGTAATGGAGTTTAGAGGTGACTATAGCTCTATCAGAAACAGTTTAAAGGTGACTGTAGCTCTGTATGAAAGACTTTAACGGTAATAGCTGTGAACAGTTGAGTTTAAAGGTGGCCATGACTCTGTACAATAGAGGCAGATATAGCTCAGAGTAATAGAGTCGAAAGGTGGCTATAGCTCTGTACAATGGATTTTAAAGGTCGCTATATCTCTATATGATAGAGTTTAAAGGTGGCTATAGCTCTGTACGATAGAGCTTGAGGGGGATATGTCTCGGCAGGTCTTCGGGCCCAAGGCTGTCTCTGGGAAAGATCCCCCGTGTGCAAGGCCAGGCACCTCGGTCTTCTAGCATTCAGCAGACGGCGAGTTTACCAGGCCCTCTGTGCCGCTGTGTGCGTTTGGAAATGACGCTGTGTGCGTTTGGAAATGACTCCCTCTGCTGGTGCTCCTCCCATATGCACTCGGTGTTAACTTCCAGAAGCGGTCGTGGCTCCACGTGAGATTTTCTGCAGTTCTGGGTTTTGGGAACATCTGTGGCTGGAGGTAGCTTGAATGTGGGGGTGACCGTGGTTCCAAAGCAAGGTCAGAGGTCAATGACTTCTGGCGTTAGTGACAGCATGATTCTGTTTGTTACTTTGTTACTTACTACTTACAAAAATACTCCGATCCCCTGAGCGCCAAGTATCTGAGGAGCATCCATTTTGCTAATTCCAAAATATCTGTCCCTCAGTTTTAAAGAGATTTACACAGGGCTTCACATAAAAAAAAACGTGTTTAGGATTTCAGTAAGGCCAGTTTTGGTTAAAGCTGTCACTGGTCTTAACTGCATGCACTCGGAAACAGGTTGCAGTTGTGACATGTGACAGTAAATAAACACTGGTCTTGTTTTGTACACATTTGCTGAATGCATTTTTAATCCACTTTGTATTGCTGAATGACATTGCCTAAGCCCTGTGCTCAGATCCCAACGCTCGTGACATTTATGTTAGTAGAGCAGACGCTTTGAGCCGGGAGATGTCAATTGTGCCGCCTGTTTTTTTTGGCTTTCCCATGCCACTTTTCGAGTAAGGTCGATCACACAGTGAAAGCACTCAGTGGCTCACATTTGACTGTGCGCTTGAGGTGAAAGACATTCTACTGTTAAATAGCTGTTGGCAGTACTGTTAAACACCGCTGTTGGCAAAAATTCTTTTTTGTCCAGGATTTTTGTATGTATGTCACCACTGAAGACTCCTGCCTGCTCTGGATGGAGAGTGTGTGTCTGAGGGAACAGCTTCATGGCTGCTGCCTGTATCTGTGGATGACTCGCAGTGTCCCTGCTGTTGCTGAGGTGACCGTGGAGTCATCTTTCTTTTCTAAAGATGGAAATGTACGCTTGCAGTGGATAGGTTTGGTATGGGTGCCTCATGGCATGTTTCCGCTAGCACACAGCTGTGTGTGTGTGCGTGCGTACAGTGTGCGAACAGCAGAATGCCACCCTTGTGCATGTAGCTGTGGAGCTGTCCCTCCACAGTGTCACACGACTTAAATCAGCCCCAGAGGTCACTGGGAGGTTACCCTGTCTGCCTGTGCGCGGAATGCCCCCTGGCACCCCTTCCAGATCTCACATGTGTAACGGGACCTCGTTATCCACTAGCCTTGATATAAATAGATGCTTTCACCCGCTCTGTTAACCTGGGGCGAGAGGCCGTGTTTCCTTTTTTAAACTGTGCTGAGCATCTGTCTGGATTCCTGCTGTCTGCCCCCCCCCCCCCCCCCCCCAAACACACACACACACACACACACATATGCACACCCAGTAGACACACCCATACACAAACGCTCACACACACACACTGCAGACACACCCGAACACACTAAAACGTTCACACACACACAAACAGCAGACACACCCGCACACACTAACACGTTCACACACACACACACACACACACACACACACACACACACATACACTAACATGTTCACACACAGGCACACCCACACACAAATGTACAAACGTACACACATGTACACACACACACACACACACACACACACACACACACACACACACACACACTAAGGGGGTTAGGGGTTGGGGGGAAGGGGCTTGTGACAACACGCCGAGCCGAACCCCTCTCAACGGTCTGCACATTGCCAGCGCCGTCTCCGAGAACCTGTGAGAATAAAGAGACTCTGTGTTCAGCTCCCCTTCGCATGCAAGCACAGGTTTAGCGCTCTGGGGCTTTCAGTCGGGCTGAGGGGAACGTCCCGTTTTAATGCCCTTTTCCTAAAAAACTAAACTCAATCCAGCCAAGTGAAACTGAACCAGACCTACGACATGGTTCAATAATCTTAACTGCAAAGCTGCACTGACTGAATTGAATATCACAGGCTGATATTAACTTCCTTTTGTTTTATATGTAATTTCCAGTGATGTCAACATTGTTGTCTTCCTTCAACAGGAAAGGAGACAGGTCTCACCGGTGCCATGATGAGGGGCATGGACCAGACGGGAAGAGGGATTTCAGCGACACACACATTCCGCTCTGAAGTAAGAATCTGAGAGGCCAGAGGCAGGTGTAGACGTACTCTCTCTCAGGAACAGCTGTCAGACAATCCGGGGACTGCAGACCTGGCAGCTTCTGTGTCAGACCAGCAGCCATCAGCCAGCCCGTTTAAGACTGATCAGAGGCCTGCAGCTGAGCACTGCACTGCTCTTTTTTACAGGCAGCCATGGTAGATAACCGCGCTGTCACTCAAGTGTCACTGATCCCAGAACAGTGAGCCTCAGCTCTCCCCCGCCGGGCGGGTTCTGTGACCTGGAAGTGATTGAGCGCGCCGGAGCCAGACAGTGACACTCAGAGCGCAGTGTGAGCACGGAATCACGTGGCATTTGTGCTGCGTGTGTCCGTTACTGCGGCTGCTGCCGGTGTGTGTGTGTGTGTGTGTGTGCGTGTGTGCGCGCGCCGTGGGTGGCGTTTATGACTCTGATGGGATCGCTTGTAAAAACGGCCACATCAGTGTCTGGGAGCGCAGGCCGTGCCAGCCCTCCAGGAGGGCCAGGTTTTTCGGCTGTGCTCTCCTGGGGACGCCGCTGTGTTAGTCACCTTTGTGGGGAGGCTGAGGTAAACCACGCTCGGGCCAGCTCATAGAGGGGACGCCCGGCCCCAAAACCACAGGCCCTCACCCCGACGGGCCCCTCACCCAAAACCACAAGTGTGCCGGGATTAGCTGGAGGAGCATGGGGCTGGGGTGTGACTTCACCCTCAGAGAGGAGCGGGAGAGAGAGAGACAGAGAGAAGGGGGAGAGGGAGAGAGACAGAGAATTTAGATCTGCGTGTACCTGTGCATGTGCGTTGTGTGTATGTATATATATATGTGCCTACATGCATGTTGCATGTGTGTGTGGGTGCATGTAAATCAAATGAAAGTGTGTGTGTGCGCGTGCGCGTGTGCGTGTGTGTGTTCGTGCATCTGTGTGTGCACGTGTGTATGTGCGTGTTAGCGCACATGTATGCTGCATGTAACTGTGTGTGTGTGTGTGTCTGTGTGTGTGTAGGTGCATGCGTGCGTACGTGTGTGTGCATGTTGCATGTACCTGTGCATGTTGAAGGCTGCGCCTCTCTCCCCTGCTTGCTTGCTTTTGTGATGAACGCGTTCAGAATGAGGCCTGCTGCTGAAACGAGTTAATTATGCATTGTTTTTCCAATGAATGGACATGAAGGCAAAATGAACAGCAGAAAGGATTGATTTCTGCTCCAAAGTAAATAATTATTTTTTCTCTGTCTAAAGTGCCGCATTAGTCATTCAGATTGCTGTTGCTTTTTCGACGTGCATTCTGTGAATCAAAAAGAACTCGTTAAGATGTCTTTAATGACCTCGTTACACAGGTTTGACTCGCATTTAACTCCTGGATGGAAAATGAATGACTGTAATACAACTGTGACTTTTTATAAACAACCTTCCGATACCACAGTGAGCAGCGCATCCGCATGCGATGCAGTGGAGGCGAGACAGGGAGAGAGTGCAGGATGTGGCATGTAATCCCCCCGTCACTCACCTGGCCGAGCTGTAAGCAAGGCTGTCATGAATATTGCAGTTGAGAGAAACGGGCGCTTCCTTCGGCAGTGACAGTATGTTCTCCGCCGGCCTAACACCTAATCTCCAGCTCTAACCAGAGAGGATAAATGTTTCAGAGGGCGTGGGTGCCGGTCCACAGCAGAGTGTTCTCCTAGCTCTCAAAGCCCTGTAATGCTACACCAGACGCAGGGAGCGAAAGAGAGAGAGAGAGAGAGAGAGAGAGAGAGTGCAGCCGCTGTGATTCTGTCACTCATTACAGGAAAACGACCTGTCCGTCCCGGCTCACCTTGAGTAGGTATTTTAACTTTGATGGATTTTTTACCTTAAAAAATCACCCCCCGCTTTTGTCAGTAAATGACTTCAGTATTCAGGTTTCAGTATTGGCAAAATGTCCACACGCTGAGGGAAAGAGTCCGTTTGTTGGAGAGCAGAGAGAAGCCGAGCTGGACGCTGGATTACGCTGGCATTTTGTGTGTTGGTGAGAGGCGTTGCTGGTCAGGGGTGTGCCTGTCATGGAGTTGTGTTCTGTGAACGATACCTCCACAAAAAAATACTTTCAGCATACAAAACTTATATGAACAGAAAACACATTCTCTATACTGTACGTCAGTTAAAATAATAATAATAATAGTGTTGCATTAACCAGTTTGGCCCACATTATCTCACACAAACTGTACAGGCAGTCCTCTTAAAGCAATGTTACTGAATGTGTTCTATATTCTTTTTTGTAACTTGACCATTTGATATTTTTTTTGTCTTGCCGTCTGAACAGAATGTGTTCTTTGAGGTTCTGTACCCTTCCCTAGCATATCTGATGTCCCAATTTCGTTCCCGTTTCAGCAGGTGAGTGCCTGAGGCATCAGGACATGATGTCAGGTGGGCGAGGTGGGCGTGTCCCTCCACCGGCCCGTAAATCGTTAACTCTCCTGCGTCCGAGTGACCAAAGGAGGACCACCCACGGAATGCACCGTATGGAGGTATCACCTGCAGGATGCACTGCCTTCACCTGCACCTTCAACAGTGAGAAATTCAATCTTTATCACTCAGAAAAAAAATTGCATCCTGGATCATAGAGACCCTTTTGGTTCTATGCACATAACAAAAAAAAAAAAATGTATCAGGGCTTACAAAGCAGGTCCTAACAAAACTAATTTTACACGTCACTTCTGTTTATCAAATCTGTTTAAACAGAATGTTCTAGAATGGAGAACCTTTCTAATCCTCTTTCTCTCGCTAAGGCCTTCACAGCGGCCATAACTGACCTCTAAGGGGAAGCATTAGCGAGTGACCCGTTCTTTGATCTTACAGAAGGGATGGTGCTAGCACGGACGTGCGTGCGGAAACAGCCGGGCAGACATCTGTAAGGTGAACGGTTTTTCTCTTTTCTGGTGGAACCTATCCAAGCCGTGTGTTTCCCTCCTGACGCATGAGCAGGGACGGACCCCTGGGAAAGACTGCCCTTTGGGGTGAGGTAGTAGGTTGTATAGTTTTGGGGTAACACCCTTCCTGTCAGATAACTATACAACTTACTGTCTTTCCTGAAGTGGCTGTAATGACGTCGCTCAACGAGAGCTCTCACTGAACACGGGCGTCTGCGGAAATCCTTCTCACGTGTCTGTCACAACATCTGCACTGTGCTGGAAGGACAAAGATGTTACACTGCTGTCATCATAATCGCTGGTCTGAATGGCTCTTTTCCAACCAAGCTGCTGTGGTACAAAAAATGATCGTTTTTGAGCAGCAGTGTCACTGTAGAAGGTTCCTGTATTGATTGCACAGGGTCTGCCCCCCCCCCCCCCCCCTCCCCCAGCACTGTGTATCCCCTGTCTTTTTGCCATGTCACTGACCCCGGCACAGAGGGAAAGGTGACATGGTTTCGGGGTTATGACGTTCCTCCCCCATTGATGTTCGTACAGGGTGAGGTAGTAGGTTGTGTGGTTTCAGGGTAGTGATTTTGCCCCATCAGCAGATAACTATACAACCTACTGCCTTCCCTGGAGGGCAGCAATACAGCGCTCCTCACCAACAGCACGTTTCCCTCAGACTGTGTCTCTACAGAGCAGAGAAAACGCACAGGTAAAAGTAACACAGATGACATTCATGCGCCTAAAACCGGGCCACTTTTAGGGATACAAATTCAGTTCTGTGCATACATCTATTCAGCACTGTCTGTGTGAGTTCCGTAACACTGCTGGGTATTATTAGCCTCATAACTCCGGTAGTCCACATACAATAAGGGCATCATGTTGCCCTGGTAACCTTGTTGATCAGCCTCTCAGTTAACATTGTACCGTACACTATGCAGTGGAATTTAAAGGCTAATAAAAAAATGAACGTTACATAACGGTTTTGTGTTGACTCTTACTTCGGTTATTCCAGTCTTGAATTAGACATTCGTTGGCTTGGTGTGTTTTGGTGTGCGTGTCCACATCTTAGCGCGTAGGTGAGTGTGCCTGTCTCTCAGTGTGTCTGCATCTTGGTGTGTTGGTGCGTCTTGTCGTGTCTGTGTTGAACTTTCTGCACCCGGTGTCTGCATGGCGTTGTCCCTGCACGTGGCCGTGTGCGTTTCAAAGCACCCAGGTCTCCGGGATTCGCTCTGCGCTCGACGCCGTCCGTGCGGCCGGTATGTGAGGCAGCACCGGTCTCCATCCCAGCGGGGAGGGGCGGAGCTCTGGTGGCACTCTGTGGTGATAGCATGTACTGTAAATAATACATGCCTTTCACCCAACCGAACGTCCATTAGGCAGTGTTCACTTTACAGCTCCACGGCTGCCGGGCAGAGAGGGAAGAAGGGAGGGAGAGAGAGAGAGAGAGAGAATGAGAGAGAGAGTGGGGAGGGAGAGAGAGCAGAGAGGGAGGGAGAGAGCAGGAGAGAGGGGGAGGGAGAGAGCAGGAGAGAGACAGAGAAAGAGAGGGAGAGAGAGAGAGAATGAGAGAGAGAGTGGGGAGGGAGAGAGAGCAGAGAGGGAGGGAGAGAGCAGGAGAGAGAGGAAGGGAGAAAGAGAAAAGGAGAGAGAGAGGAGAGGGAGGGGGAGAGAGAGAGAGAGCAGGCGGGAGGCCTTTCAGGGACTCCCATTACAGCACTGATGTATTTACGGCCGCTGGCTGGCACACAGAGACTGGTATACGGGCCGCTACGTGCCGACCGGCGTCTGGCAAAAGCCTCTAAAGCTCAATGGGGGCCCGGGGGCCGACGGAGTGGGGTGGGTGCGTGCCCTGCCTGTGTCTCATGTCCCAGAATGTATCCAGGACGCGGCCAACCGAGGCAGCCAAGTGTAAGTAACAGATACTGATGCCACAGATACTCAGCTCTGTGATCTTCTTCACATTCAAAATTCTGTCCTGCCGTTACTGAAGCTATAAGTGTTCCGACTGGCTTGCTTGTTATGAGCATTCCTGGTCTAAAACGGGACACCCATAGCCAGCATAGCAGTTCAGGCTGGATCAGAACCTCCTGTTACCAGCTGGAACGTCCTCATAGGCGGAGGGTGGAGGGAATGCAGGAGCTGAATATCTGGTTGGAATAAATAGAATGTCTTTGTTAATGTTCCACTTCACTGGAACTGTTTCGTTCCTCTCAAACCGGTCGCACAGGTGTGCTCCCTCTGTCATACCCAACCGTGTACAGTAAAGCTGGATGTCAGACATAGCAGCGGCCTGACACACTCACCAGCAGGAAGGAGAGATTAAACGCACCTGCTGCAGGTGAGACTGGCTGGTTTCCCACGCGCTGCAGGTGACCCCTCCGGGGGTTCAGACTGTAGGTCGTTATGAGAGAATCCAGACAGGAAAAACAGACAAAACTGCGGTGTTCCTCATGTCAGATCTGACCTGAGCGACAGCAGATTCTCCGAATATCAATTTAATCCACAAAATGAAAGCGCCTCTCAGCATGGAGCTGAAGTGAGGAGGTAAGTTCGACACAAAGGAAGGAGAGACTGCACAACAGCTACCCTACATTGCATATGTAATTAGCAGACACCCTTATATCTAGCAATTTGCACAGCATCTATATGTATACCTATACAATGTGGTTTAAGTATCTTGCTCAGCAACAGTGCCTCACCTGGTAACTGAACTGGCAGACTTTGCAGGTTGTGAGACCGGCTGCTTATCACTACAACACACTGCTATATACAGGCTGCACACACACAGAGGTCAGTACACCCGTATTTGTTGAACAGACATGCAGCAAATCACGATTCAAGAGTACAGCAACGATACCTCAGCTGGTAACTGAACCAGCGCGACTTTAGGTTGCAATACCTGCTGCTTCTCACTACCCCTTTCCCTAGCCCTACACAGCTGTGCATGTAGAGCTCAGGACACCCATATTAGATGAATAGACATGCAACCAGCTGTGGTTCAGCAATGGTGCTGAGCATGTGACTCACACAGGTGTCAGAGCGTCCCTGCAGGGCACCCCTGAGACCAGCAGTGACCACACCGCGGCGGGACCGAGACGGCCGTTGTGATGACGTGATGACCCGCCACCCGCCGGCGTAGGAAGGGCAAAGCGCCGCACACTTAGAGCAGGGGAACAGTCCGCCAGCATGCGGCTCGTCACAAGGAGAGAGGCCCGCGCCGTCTGAGGGCGTCCGAAAACAATGAGAGCTTTGTGTACATATTTAAATATGTTCTTGTTTTGCACTGGCGTTTTCTTTCTTTTTTCTTTCTTTCTTTCTTTTTTTTTTTGTGAAAGAGCGTGACCCAGAAAAGAGGTCGTCTTTGAGGCTGTGGCGGCACCTCGCACGCTCTCACGCACGCCGAGTCCATGCCTGTTTGGCGTGACCAGCGTTACGCCAACGTGACCGCTGCGGCTCTGCGAGCACGAGACTCGCATGTACATTCAGTCCTGTTTCACAGCAACAGTGTCCTCCACACATGTTAGACACATGCATGCGCACAAACAAAACTGTCAGACAGGCGGACATTGAACAAGTCAAACAGAGTCACCTTCAAAGAGGACAACTGATTTCAGTGTAGGCTGGATTGCCACCTAGTGTCTACACAAGGGAAGTGGCATGTTTATCGCTGGTGAATGATGAAACGATGAAAATGAATGATATCAGGTTTGTCACAACTCTGGCCAGAGGCACAGTTCAGAGAGGACCTAAACCTTGGACTATATGTATGTATAATTGTTCTATGAAAGTGTATTGTGAAGGTATGTACAATATCCCTGAAAATCCAATATTAACATATTGTTTGATGTAATTAATGTGATGGAGAATGTAATTATGAATGTTGTTATTGAGGTGATTTATGATTTGAATTCCTTGGCATAGCCATTGGCAGTGTACTTTTTGCTTGCTTGCATTTTTATGGTACATGCCAGAGCTGGACTGACGATTAGGCTTTGCAGAGTTCAACAGTTAAAAAAAAAAAAGGAGAAAGAAACTCTTACTTGGCAGCAGATTTTTTTAAAGGTAACATTAAAGGGTGTCAGAGATTTCATGTCATGTGCAACAGTTGTAAATGTAGAACAGAACAGAAATGTAATCCAATTAAGACACATTTACACGTGTAGAGCCCAACATTTATTTTGGTGCTGTACCTTTGTCACCAGTAGGTGGCGCAAGAGACGCTTTTATTCAACATCCTGCACGTCTCGATCTATTTAATATCATGTCATGTCTTAAACGGTATTTAATTTATAGATTATGGCCATGTGTAATACTTCAAAAAGGTAATGCTTTTTTAAAATGCCTATTCCCTTCTGACTGAATCCCCCTTAAGTGCGTTTCAGTATTTTTGGGTGTCCCTCTTTGGAGACACTTGGAGCTAATGGATTAATTCACACTGCTGTGAATAAATGTGGTTCAGCGATGCAAAGCTTCGATAGCTCCGATAGCTCACCCCCATTACGGTCAGCACGTTTCGAGTTCACAGCACACCCCTCTAATCCAAGAGGGCCATGATTGAAGGGTCTGGGCAGTACGTGCAGTACGCTCAAAGCATTACATAATCAATTCAAGCGAGTAATTAATGCCATCGATTCATAAAAGTCCAATTGTGCACTTCTGTGCCGAAATTAAAGTATGTATTGCGCACAGCGTTAAGCTTCTTTTATTCTGGATCGAAGTTTTGTTTTGTTTTGGTTTGGTTCTTTTTTTTTGGTCATGAGGCAGCTGACACCGTTGATTGTTCTCAGGGTTTACAGAGAACGCGATGGAGGAAATACAGAACGATACGCATTTATCGGTGTTCCCCAAATAAAATTGGTCTTGTTATTGTTTTGCAAGAGATGAGGTGGTATTGTAAAACAAAGAAACGCTCTGTGCCAATCATGTTGGCATGATCACGTTGACATGTCAATCAAAAGCGCCTCACACAAAAAAAAACTTAGCCAGAGATGGCTGAAACCAGGAAAAATGTTCGTAGCTCCTGCGCAAAGCCTGTGGTTCCTGACTCTCTGGGAGAGGTTTCGTGTTTATACACACGTATCAACCCCTCTGGATCAGGCCCACCGAATTCTTTCATCCCGTCATTACCGGGCCGTCACGGGATGCAGAACTGTTGTTCGTTCGGTGGCAGGCTGGCCGGCGAGCCAGGCGATCCGCTGCCGGGTTCCGCGGAAATGTTAAAGCGTTCTTAGCGCGGAAGAAAGAAAACAACAAAATCGCAGTGAAAGGGCTGAACACTGTGTCCCTGGTACATTTTGATCCCGGCGCATAATAGCCCCACAACTGCGCGTAAACCACTCTCAATCGCGGCCTTTGTGGGATACATTTCTGACAGATTTAAAACTTTGTGCTGTACGTGAAGAACACATTTTTGCATTATTGCAAATCTCGTAAATATGATTCTTAAAAACCCCCAAGCACATTGTGCGTGTGTCTGAGATGTGTTAAATATTCAATGCTGCGTTATAAAACTTGAGCATAAGTGATAACGATAATGATTGAATGATCAAAATATCAAAACTGACTTTGCACACTGTGCCGACTGTAAAATCTCGGCGAGTTTTCCGTCGCCAGCTGAGCTTTTGTTTTTGAAAAGCACGCAGTTGCTGCAGCTTGACCACAATGTTAGAGGGCGTCCTGCTCAAGGGAGAGAGTGCGCGCTTCCTATTCGCTGAAAGCATAGGTGTGTCAGTAGGTGTGCGCGTTCATTTCCCCAGCTGTCAGTCATGTCGTCATTTCCGACGGGCAGGCGCCGCTTGTGTGGGAATTTGACAGTGGAACAGCCGCAGAGACAAACAAGGCCGTGTGCGACCGACCGCTGGTCTTTTTCCCCCCCCTCCACGTTCCTGGCGATCTGAGCGTTGACAGCGTAGCAGACTACCGTGATTTCGGACGATATGGCGTCTTCGAAGCAGGCAGGCGTCTGTATGGTAGGGACCCACCTTTTAAACAACGTTATAGCGATTACTCATTTTTCTTGCAAATGTACAAAGTTAAATGCGGTGTCATTTAATAACGCGTCCACCTTATGGTTTGCGATTATTTAGGAATTTTTGGAACTTTAATTTCCCAACTTACGGCTACTGATTCAGCATGAGACAGTTTACAGCTGGCTAGCTTCACTTTAAGACGCAGGCTCGAGACCACTTGCTACATCTGTTAAATATATTCTCATAGAGTTTACTGCCCTAGACATTTTACGCGGAGCACCACTCTGCATCCTTTTGGCTGTTCACAGCTTTTCCCGTCGCTCCTGTTTAACTATAGTTAGCTAGACAAGCTGGTGCATTAGAGCGATTGCGTTTTCTGCCGTTGTCTGTGAAAGCGGCTCTGCATTTTTCAGTACAATCCTTCTCAGCATCGTGCATACATAAGCACGATGTTTTAACGTGTTGAGAACTGGTAATGTTATTTGTTAGAATGTCTTGAAGGCAGCGCAATTACTATAGCAACTTTTCCCACGTGCATATACTTCCAAGGTTGCATTATCGATCTATTAAAAACAAACTGTAGGATATTTAATGCATTTGCAAACGGATTTGAATCACATCGATTCAGTGGGCTCCTTTGAATTGACCGCGTATGCGTGCACGCTATTTGTATTTGTTTTTATCATTATTTATGTTTTGAAAGATCCGTACACAGCGTGTTCACAGCAGATAATCGTCACAGTGCATGTTTGTCCGGTGGCTGGGCTGGCCCTGCCCGGAGGTTTGTCCGTGCTGGGAAGCCGGGTTGAGGTTGGGTCAGTCGCTCCCTCGTGGTATGCTGCGTTGCATGTGTCTCAAAAGCTGCCTTTTCAGCGGGCGCTAGAGCGGTGCTGCCGCAGCCCACTGCCCCAATGAACTCGCCAGCCGCGCGTGGTGCACTGCACGGCCAGGTGCGTTTTTGCATTACGTGGAGTGAATCATTCTCTGAGATAGGTAATCCAGCAGCACAGAGAGGCGTCCAAAGCTACACCGCCACAGGTGTGTTGTTCAGTGGTGTGTGACTTTGTGCCACATCTTCCCAAAATTCAGTGTAGTGTCTCCTTGTGTATTGCAGACCTTCTCCTTTTGCTGTGCATGTATTCTAGCTTTGCTCGTTTAGCTTGACAGAAGACGGCTAGCTTCCAGCAGTCCTATCTCATTGAGTGAATCATGTCTAGACTGAATAGAGGGCTACAAAACCCCACAGAGACAGGAGCCCAGATGCGGGTCACAGCCACCTGACTCCTGAACCGTGGCGCAGATGCACGCTTGAAGTTTTTTTAACCAGAGCTCAGTTCACACTGCAGACACAGTCATGCAAAATGTGGCGATTCTCATTTCCTCTTTAATCGTGGGCAGGAAGAACTCAAACCTGTGACGATGTGTGAAGTACCTAATTTTTCCTGCACTCGTGCTGGGTTGGAATAGGAAAGTCTGACTAATGTGCTCGGCTCTGCTTCAGCATGTACCTGCAGTTCATGTGCAGGACGGTACGCTTCACGTGACCTCCATGGATGGTGCTTTGTAACTGAATTCTCAGCCAGGTGCTCAGTCTGAATTGCTCAGGTAAAACTGCAGAAATGTGCAGCTAAGGAAGACTTGCTCAAGGGTCACCCTCGAGCTCTGGACATTTTCATAGGTGGACAGTTAAGTAGAAAGCTTTTGTCTTTGTCTTTTTTATGCCAAGATGGAAATTTGATTTAAGGCTGCAGGTAACAGAGGAACTGATTATATAGGCCTGATATTTGTTCTTTTTTTTTTTAGACATTTCTTCAGCTAGGTGAATTCTCTCTCTGCTTCAGCCAAGTCACAGGGAAGACAGAATGTAAGATGATCAGAGTGGTGAATACATGAAAGATGGCAGGTGAAACTGGCAGGCTGCCATGACTGACAGTCATTGCCGTGAAGAGGGGTGGGCAGTCAGAAACTGTAGCCATGGACTGAAATGTGTGGTGCTGGGGGGGGGGGGGGTTTCGGGGGGGGGGTTTCAGTGGACCCGATCCATCCGGGTCAAACTGCAGCCCTGGGTCTGATGGGCCTTCTTCTGGAAAAGGGTACAGTGAGTTTCCATCATATCCCTGGTTCGCTGACACAGCAGGGCTGTTGGCATCCAGAGGAACATTGTTACTGTCACCGAATGCCAAAGTCCATGAGGTGACAGAAATTTCGTAAGCTTGTCGCTGGCACTGTTTTTCCCGTTTTACACTGGCGTATTTTGTGCAAGCTCACACAGGAAATGCGGTGGTGTAAAAATAAATTCAGCGTTCGAGCTGAAGGACGGACCTAATGCCACAGGAAATTGATGCGTGAAGTGTTGATCTAACAGTTTACGTGGTTTCACAGCAGTTATGAAAGGGGGGTGGAGAGGTCCCTGCGGTCCATTGTCTTTATGTCACATTTGCTGTCCCAGTTTATCTCCGAGACTCACGTCTGTCACGATTCTGTGAGTTGGCCAGAGTGGACTGGGCTGCCATTGGTCAGCCCAAAGCATCTGTGAGGTCAGTGCTGTGTGGCTCCACTCCCCTTCACTCTGGCCAGACTTGGACTGCAGGGCTCAGGAGGCCGTTGGGGTTGGGGGGGGGGGGGGGGTGTGTGTGTGTGTGGGCGTTCCGCAATCCTCACCAGCACACCCGTGGAGGGACCATGTCCCCAGATGGATTTTATGCAAGAAACACTGACAGGAGGAGCCGGGCTGCATATCACCACGTACCGCTCATTTCGAACGCATGTGAGGGCCGAGTGTGAGCCGGGGGGTTGGATGCACGCCCAGCATGTACGATGAGACACTTATATTGATATTATATACATTGCAAAGGAGGCCTGCTGATATTACAGCCTCGTCCGCCATAGGAGCCCCGGCAGCTGCAGATCCGGAGGCCTTACATGAACTGTCTCATCTGTGTGGTGTGCAGCTCCTCGGCTCCACTCTCCTCTCTCTGAGCCGGGAGAAAAGAGCTCCTGACCTGATTAAATCAGGAGCTGATTCTTTCCACCTGTACCTGCGTATTGTTCAGGCCAAAATTTCTGAGATGAGCTCATCTAATGTTTATAAGTCAAAGAGTCTGCGGTTGAATCTTTTCCTCACCTGTCTTAGCCCTTGCCCTGCAAATGAATGCAATGTCGGTATTGCTTGCAATGCTAGTTTTGCACTTCGGGGGAATGTGATCTTGGCTCACATGTTGCCTTTGTTCGGTGTAGGAACATGGGAGAGAGGTCCGCAGATGAGTCTAGACACAGTATTCCCGACGGGTTTGGTATTGAATAACCTGGTCTCAACTCCCACAGGCGGGTGTTACATTGACTTCAGAGTTACGTAACCACCTTCTGCTTGTTGTGTTAACTGATTCACAGTCCTTTCCTGACCATGGCTACGTGGAACTTACTGTGAGTTCAAGGTCTTTCCTCTGCCCTGGTTAAGCCATGCATTTATATTCATGTTTGACCTTAATTGTTTGATCTAAACCTTTTCCACGTGACCGGTTTTATCTCTTACTTTTTAGACTTAAGTGTTTTTTTTTTTTTTGGTTTGCAGTACTCTCCTTTTGTAGTGAGGTGTAAGCATTCTATACAGAAACAGTCTTAATGGAGCAAAGAGATTAGCTCTTAATCGTTACAGGAAGTTCCTGTCCATTGTGCTTGACTTGACTATTGTTCTCTATCTGGGCCCACGAGACCCAGCAGGCTGTTTAAATTAATGGAGCCGTTTGCCAGGGTCCTGCCTCAGATGTACAGAGCTGGATAATTATACACAAATAATCCCGCCTAACCTTAGAGACCCCGTGAGGGTCGGGTCTGAGAGCCAGAGGAAGGAAGTGGAATTTAAAAATATTCTGCCTGCTGGTCCACCTGTCATTGAGGGACAAGCCGGGACGAGGGGGTCAAGCCTCTCACGGCTCATTTCGGCTCTCTCTGCGAGTTTGGGGGGCAGACCCACATGCTTCGGAGTAGTTAGGACCAGCCCCTGGTGTCAATCGCCTGTCCCAAGATGATCTGGATTACATCTGCGGCTTCAGAAAAAAAAAAAAAGAGCTTTGTTCTGACTTCCCAGCTGTATGTGTTGGAACGACCTGCTGATATCTCTGAGATCTCCCCTGCTGTTAGTGCCGCTCGATGTATGCAGGAATGTGTGTCCTTTTGGACTTTGCCCGTCAGAAATGCCTGCATACTTATTGATTCCAAGTACTTCAGGCAGCAGGGAAGCTGTCTGTTTTCCTTCTCTCAGTGAATTTCCAGTCTCTTCCTTTTACTTGCTGTGGGTGTGATTAAAACTGCAATCTGAAACCCTTAATGATCTCCGCTCTTAGTTTTAGTGGCTGAGAGACAGAGAGAGAACGAGAGGAAGGGAGGGAGGTGGTTTTTTTTTTCTTTCTTTTGGGGGGTGAAACAGGATAATCAGGTTTTGGTACCTGTTTTTCGCTGAAGACTTTTACCTGCCACTGTTTATAAACTGGCATTCTAACAGTTGGCCTGGAGCAAAAATCACCCATCTAATAATATACTATGATTTAGTGTCCTGCTACCCCCTTTCCCTCACCAAGGTGTGCTCCGACATCCAGGCCGACAGAAACTCTGTCCCCTATATGTCCCGTTGAGTGGTGACCTCCGAAATAGGCCTGGGGCGCTTTTGATTACCCTTTCTGATTTGTTCTGAATATCAGCTCTTGCTGATGGCCCCCTCCCTCCCTCCCTCCCGGGGGTGGTGTCTGAGCTGAAGAGGACATGCACAGAGCCATGCAGCACCTCACCGCTGAAGGGCGGGGAACTGCAATTTGGTGGATTCCGACCCTGACGCCCCATAACCGAAAATAGGGGAACATTCTTCCCCCACCCCTTTCGTTCTGGGCTGTGGAATTTTCGGCAGGTTCATGTAACCTAACCTGCAGTGTTGTGTTTCACAGAACACCTGCCTCCTGCGTCCCCGGGCGCCGTCGTTCTCCGAGTCAAAAACATTCAGTAGCCGGGAGACGGCCATCGGCTCCGCATATCGTCTTCAGACTCACTATAAGCTGCTCTGGGAGATTATGTGAGCTGATGATAATGCAAACCCATCCGCAGCAACTGCTGTCAATTGAGCATTAGCGCCCTTTGACCCAGGTCTTAGACTGGCTTGGTGGATCTGTAGGTGATGGTGGACCCGGTGGACCCTCATGGCCAACAGTGCTGGTGTCGTCACCTTGACCTTTGACCCTGCTTAGCTGAAGCACAGGGAGACGCAGTGAGGTTGCTGCAGACCTCTCTCTGTTGCACAGCCTAGCACGGGGGAGGGAGGAGGCATTAGAGCAGCGTCGTCAGTCCGCACTCAGGAGCGTCACCTGACACAGAGAATGACGCTGTTTGTCGAACGTGCATTTACGAGCAGGCGCAATGCAGCTTGGATTGATTTCTGCACTCTTCCCCGGAGTGCAACTACGAGAGCGCTGTCTCTCTGAGGCAGAGTTTCCTCCCCAGCTGGACTTCTGCTCTCATGCGTGTGCACGGTCTGTATGCTTGTGTTAAACACTGCATCATCAGTAACTGTAAGTGAGACGTGCTGTGGTCTGACAGGCAGACGAAGAAAGATGCCTGTGGTTTACCATCAGCTCAGCACCTGTGGTGCACATACAGCTAAATAAAGAGAAAAAGAACAAACTCTGACACAGTAACAGGAAGTGATGTGAGCAGCGTATGTGTGTCTCCTCAGATTCTCCACCTCACGTGTGCAATTAACTGCGTAGAAAAAAATCAGTGTCCCCTCACAACAGGAGTCTGCCCAAGAACTCACCACACATCAGGCACAAGCAAGTCCCTCAGTTTCCCCTTTGTTGGAAGCCAGATTCTTTTTATGGCCCAAGCTATACTTAAGGGAAAAAAATACATCTGGAGAGCAGGGGATATGCGGGAAAGAGGAAGGGAAAACTATCAGAGGAAGGATTCCTGTTGCTCACGTGACTGAGTTAAGCTGTTTCTCAGCCTCTTGCTGTTCTCTTCCCACAATTCCACGGGCTGCAGGGACGAGAGGGCCGGGTGCCGACACCCCAGCCGCCCGCTTTCCGGCCTCCCGAAACACATGGGCAGGCTTGGCAGCCATTTCCGGGAAGATCCGCACCAGCATTGCGCCGGGAGAAATAACGGGACCGTCGCCCCTCACAGCTGCTCATTGGAGGGACCAAGCTCCTCTGTGTCCACGCTGGTCTACTGCGCAGGAACGGCGCAGAACACGCGCAGGCCGCAGCTCCGTACGCACCTCCATACGCACCTCCGTACGCAGCACCTCCATACGCACCTCCGTACGCAGCACCTCCGTACGCAGCACCTCCATACGCACCTCCGTACGTAGCACCTCCATACGCACCTCCGTACGCAGCTCCCCCGTCTCAGCGCACTAGCTCTCCCTGTCCACCCCAGGCTGTTTCTGCTGTTGCTCCAAGGGCAGAACAGCCCTTGTACTGCGTTTGTTTTTGTTTTGCTGTGGGTTTTTTTTTTCTTCTTCTTCCCTCCATAAGCTGTAATCCTGCAGTAAACTGGCAGCCTCGCCTGCCGTGCAGAGAACGCGACTCTGTGACCTCACGGTGTTCAGCACTCAAGGCCAGTGCAGCCCGCACCTCTCTCTTTCTCTCTCTCTCTCTCTCTCTCTCGCTCTCTCTCTCTCTCGCTCTCTCTCGCTCTCTCTCGCTCTCTCTCGCTCTCTCTCGCTCTCTCTCGCTCTCTCTCTCTCGCTCTCTCTCGCTCTCTCTCGCTCTCTCTCTCGCTCTCTCTTCTCTTCCTCAGCACGGCGTGTCTGTTTCTCTTCCTCTGGGACCGGCAGTTCCCTCCACTCTGTTAGGAAATCCCGGGAGAGCCCGGGGCCTGTCTCCCCAGCTGACCCTCCTTCCGAGCGGTGTTTTTAGCATTTATCTCTGGCGTCCTTTTGGGCGGCCGCACTGGGAGTGCACGCGCTCGGAGTGAGATCAGAGCGCCCGGCAGCTGTGCGCGTTTGAGGATGGTACCGGGAAGGGGGGGGGGGGGGGGTTAGGAGGGGGGGGTGGGGGGGGCCCCCGGCTCGCCCCCACGGCCCCGATTTCAGAGAGCCGCGCTTTGGCAGCCGGCCGCTGCCAGCGGGACCTGTGAGAGGCCTTGCGAGAAGGCCGTGTGGCTTGGCAGGCCCAGGGAGCAGCTGTTCGGTGTGGGTGTGTTCCTGCACGTCTCTTCCCCCCCCGCTGAAATTTCAGGCCCTGCTTGGCTTCCCAGGCCCCCGCTGATGTGCGGGCGCTAAGATTGGAGTCACTGGAGCCGCACAAGCAGTGGAAAAAAGGCGTTGGGTTTCACCGGCCGCACAGGACATTTTAAACGTGATGTAACTGTTTTCACCTTGCACGTTCGCTTATCCAATGTCCTGTTTTAGTTCTGAACCTACATGTTCAGGAACCAGGGGCCTGAGCAATCAGGGGCACTTCAAATCATTCCTTTAGAAAGACTTTAATTCCTCTGCCTCATCTGTTCTCTTCGATCCTTTCAACTAAGAAATATGGAGGCAAAAAAAAAAATTCAAGAAAACAGTATATCCAGAGCTGTAGTTCTAGCAAACAGCTGTCCACTCCTGCGTATTCTCTCACTCCTTGCAAGGGGCTGACTTGCAGAACTTCCTTTTCCCAGCTGTTTTTGTCCCTTAGTTTTTTACAGTTCATATTTAGGTGTAGACAGGAAAAAAAAACCACTTTGCTGTTTCTTTTAAAACAACCAAGTACTTCTTGTACTTTATAAGTAATTAAAGAGATTGGAATAAATGAAAATCATAATTCTAAATGGAAAGAGAAGCCAGGGTGTTAATGTAATAGCGTAATGACTGTTACCGTGTCAAGGAAAAGATCCTGAGTCAGCAGAACTTTGAAACCTCCTGAACGTGAAGTTCTAGGCTTTTTTGGAGCAAAAGGATAGAGGCGTTAAAAGGAGGGATCGCCCAGGGACAGACACATGAACTCTGTTTCAGTCAGAAGTGGGGCGAGTCCAGTTGCTGGGTAGGATTGCCGCTGTTTCACCCTCCGAAATGCACAGTTCTGAGCGAGCCAAAGTGGTTGTGTAATCTGGAGTCTGCGTTTGGAAACGCGCTGCTTGTCTCTGCCAAGCTCTAGCAAGGGATCAGGGAACACTAAGAAAAAAAAATAGACTGGCCCGCTGTCATTGTTTGAGAGACATGCTCGGAGGCAATGGCTGTGTTTGGTCTGACAGTCTGCAGCTCAGTGGTGTCAGTGGTATAGTGGCGTTCATAGCCTTGATCTCTCCGACAGGCAGGTAAGACAAAATGAGGAACTCAGCATTGTGGAGGACAGCATTTCTCAGGAGAGCCGCTGTTTTATTGCCTGTTCTCAGAGCTTAAACGGCCCTGGGGGTGAAGGTGGCAGTAGAAGGCTGATCGGCACCGTGAGTGGGCATTATGCGTTATGACAGGCTGTGAGGTTTTGTAACCCCCAGTAGTGTTTTTCCCACTGAGTCTTGTGTCAGTCACAGACCTGAGGAGCTGGGCGGGGCCTGTAACACGGTATTAGTAAGACCTGAATCAGCTGCCTCTGCCTCAGAGCTACCGCCTGTGACACAAGGTGGTGTCGCATCCTGCTTGTGACGTAACGGCAGGGTTGGTGTCGAAGCCGGATGGAGACGTACGAGGCAAACGTACGCATGAAAGGTGGTATGATTCCTGAGAACAGGCGCAAGTCAGTGGTGGTGGGGATAATCCTGAATACATGGACCTTGCTCTTAGGGTGTGGGTTTCCACTGATTTTTCTGCTGATTAGGGGAAGACATTATATTGCATTATTGTTATTTAGCAGGCGGTCTTATCCAGAGTGACTTGCATAGGTTAGCATTTTTACACGTTTTTCCATTTATGCAGCTGAATATTTACTGAGGCAGTTGTGGGTTAAGTGTCTTGCCCAAGGGTACTGCAGCAGTGCTCCAGCAGGGAATCAAACCAGCAACCTTTCAGGTAAGAGCCCTCCTCCTCACCGCTATGCCACATTGCTGCCCATAGGAGAGACCTAAGGCTGTGCCTGTGGTTTGTGTGTGATTCCCCTGTGAAGGGCTAAGCTGCTCTGCAGTGATAGTGATGTGGTGCGGTGACGCACGCACGCACACACACACACACACACAGGGACCAAATCACAACACTAGAACAGCTAATGTCACCCAAGGAAGCTGTATCCTCTCCCTCAGGTCACCACAGACACTCCTGAGGGTGCACTTTGGACAGTAACCAGAGCAATTAAAGCATATCAGAGGCCACAGAGTATCAGTGCACAGCGATAAGGTCCTCTCAGCTGTTTGCTCTCCCAGAGAGTAAACACAGAGTCACAAAGACAACTGGTAAAGCAAATAGGGTGAGGTGCGGCTGGCAGGGTCTCCCCTGGTGCCGGGGTGGCGTGAGCGAGCGTACGCCCCTCTGAGAAGCTCCAGGCCCAGAGGCCTCCCCTGCTAATGGGCGTGCCCCCATTCAGACCATGGCGCAGCTTTGTTAAATGTTAACCGCGTTCGTTAGACTTTCATCTGCAGTGCTGTTGTGGGCATGCTTTTCACGCAACGCCAAGAGCCCAAATGTGGACCAGCTTTTTTTTTTTTTTTGGTTTTGTTTTGTGCATTAGTGCTGCCTGCCTTTTATGGATCATGGAGGAAGTTCAAAAATAAATCTAAGACATGAGAAGTGAATGCCCAGCCGCAGTGCTGAGTTGTGACACCAGGTAGTCCTGCCAATCACATGCAAACTTGATGGCGATCAGTGCCTCTGCTCCGGAGTCTCTCGTTGCGTTCTCAGCTGCTTCCCGCTCGGTGCGCTGTAAGCGCTTCGGTCCGTGCACGGCGTTCAGCTGAGTCCCTCCCACCACGTCCAGAACTCTTGAACAAGACGAGACCGAGTGCATGTACTCCCGGCGCTGATCTCCTGCCAGCCGCTCCCGCTGTAAACAGGCGCTCATGCCAGCGCGGGCGTTCTCCCCGTCTCTTCCAGCGCGGGGTCGGTCGGGCCGCGTCTCGCCGTACAGGAAGTGGTGGTTAACCCCCCCCCCGCCTTGGGGTGCAGTAGGGCTGGCGTGCACGCCCATGGCGACACAGACTGGCAGAGATGGCATGCACAGTGTCTCGGGTCATGTTTAAAACATGCAGGTTGCAGAGGCAGTTTGTCTTTGGCCTGCAGGCTGTTTTATGAGCACGTGTTGGGCTTCTCATTGAGAGGATGGATTGCAAAGGCTGGAATGTTTTAACCCTTTGTAGGACAGACAACTGACAGAACAGGAATACATTTCCAATTCTGTTGTTACAGATGTTAGGTATAGAACATGCTTCTTTCAAAAATTTAGCCAAACATAAGAAATTGAGAATCCCCTCTTCATAAACTTGCCTGAATTTGGCTACCTTTTAGGCTGAGCTCAGCTCTGAAACGTCTATGTGATTGATACATTGCGCGGCAGGCATTGAAAACGTGACTTCCCCCGTATCGAATTTCATGTCATCGCCATGGTAATCCCAACGAGCCGATGTGGGAAGCTCTTTTGTTAGCCCCTGGGGACGGGGCAGACCCCCCCTCCCTCCCCCTCCCCACACACGGCAGAGCACTCGGTGACCTTGCGAGCTTTCCGCTCTGCGGGTGTCACTCCCGCTAAAACGCGCACAAGAGAGAGGTGACCTCGGGGACAGAGCCCTGCCGCGGTTTTGAATGAACCGGCTTGCCCTCTCCCAATCCCAGAAGCCCCCTGTCATTGTCTGATCTCCCCTGCCTCTGTCGGAGGGGCATGGCTCCGGGTCTGCAGTCCTGAGAGAGGACCGACAGCACGGATTGCATGTGTTCCCTCCCCCTCTGCGATGGGAAAAGCAGGACCTGGATCTGTCTGCCCTTCGCTGCCGGTTATGGAGAGAAAAATCTGCACTTGGGGACGAATTGTAATCTGAGGTTATCTAATTCGGGCTACTGTGTTTGATGTGAAGACTTACAGAACTGTCCTTCTGCAAATGGATGCATGCATGCATGCAGATGTTTGAGTTGGTCTTCACTGTTCACAACAGCATATTTCAACTACCCATTTCAGGGGTAACACATGAAATGTGTAGTTACTGGTATTGGTTTGTCAGTGAGGATAAGCAATTCAGTTCAGGTATGGGTTTCCGTTTGTGTGGGTTACAAAAAGACAGCATGGAAGGCAGTAATGTGTTTGTCAAGGAACACTTCAGACGTTCAGATTAAAGTGTCTGTTTTTGTACAGAAATACACCTGTTCTGGTGATGGAATTCCCATGTGTCTGATGCATGTTTTCTACAGTGAAGGAGGGAATGTTAAAAGTGCGGCGTTTCAGAACAGAGCCAATCTGGTGTGACATTTTTTGCTTCCCAGCACCAGCATCGAGCCCTGTGGGTCTGAGGTACAATATTGACAAGGTACTCTTTTCTTCCTTATTGGCCGACAGTCTCCATGGTGCCCACATGTGCTCTGTGCGGATTGGCTGATGCAATCCTTAGTCTGAGCTCACGGGATACCATTGTGCAATTAGATGGAGGTAATGGGTGACTAACATGCTGTCTCATACCATTAATAAAGATACTCTGAAACACAATTTGTTTGTCAAGGAAGTGAAGTTTTTAATTGAATCAAAAGGTTTATTGCAGAGGAAAAAAAAACCCACAGAGGCAGACGGCCA
This sequence comes from Megalops cyprinoides, assembly GCF_013368585.1. Classification (NCBI taxonomy): domain Eukaryota; kingdom Metazoa; phylum Chordata; class Actinopteri; order Elopiformes; family Megalopidae; genus Megalops; species Megalops cyprinoides. The sequence continues at coordinate 21,949,380 of NC_050605.1, forward strand.
TGAGGTAGTATCAGCCATTTTATACTGGAGCCAGTCTCAGCATCACCAGAAGAAGACTGTAATTCCTGTACAGGGTTTATTATTCAGCGTTTGGCCTGTTTAAATCATCTGTGTTTATATGAAAAAATAGCCACAGAAATGTTTGCAGGTCTTGGTTTCTCCATCTTCTGCTTCCTCCTCATCAGTGCTTTTACTGTAGGATTTTTGTTGTAGTTTTTCTGTTCAGGTATTTTGTGACCTTAGTCTGGGGTGTCCTGCATTGTGCTTGGGTGTTGAAGCATGTAGGCACTAGTTATCTCCTCACTGTTTGCGGCTGCCGTCCGAGACTGAACCTGTGCGGTCTTTCATGCGTCTGTATTAGGCACACTTTGTACTCTGTACAGCTAAATTACAAAATATAAATGTAAATGTACTTGTTCTTGTGGGGGACAGACAAGCCCTTCGTGAGGACACATCCCCACACCCAGGCCCGCCAGTACATTGATAGGAACAGAGGGGGTCAGTTCAGTTCTCCTGCAGTTTTTGATCACCAATCCTGCATCAGACTTCCCTGTATTTGCCACACAGCACACAGTGTCCACCCTCTGTTGGCCAGTTTTTTTTCATGGGATCTCCCTAAAGGGACCTCAATTTAGAGCTAGATCACATCGGATTAATTCATGACGCATAGGCCGTGATGTCATCATACCTACGCACTGAGATTAAACATGGTGACCTCATTATGTAAACCCTGTGATTCATACTTAAATCTCTGGAATGTAGTCAGAGTGGGCCAGGACCTGGGCAAGAAGACCTATAATGGCAAGAAATTCCCAGAACAGTCACGGGAAACGCTCAATTGATTTGTCTCAAGGTGCTGAAGGAGGTCTGAAAATTTGCAGCATTTAGCGCCAAACCAAGCTGGCAAAATTTGGTCCACCTCACGTGCTGATCCAGCTCCTTCTGCCTCAGTCTCTCCCATCCCCACTCAGGTCTGCGGTGAGAGGGATCTCACTCCCCTCCCCCTCCCCCACCCCCACCCACACCCCTTCTCCTGCCAGCCCCCCGCATTCCCGCCCCTCCTCCAGCGTGTGGTTCCGCTCAGGCAGGATCGAGTGGCAGGATAAGGGATTCAGACCGCACTGCATGGGGGGTGGGGTCTCTGGAGTTTCCATTCAATACATACTGATCTACATGCTGCATGTTCCAGATCATGTGACCCAGCAGAGGCCACGCCCCCGGAAGGACAGCCATTAACACAGCACACATGTGCTTTAATATGCTGTGCAAGCCTCCTTTAAAGCTGGCTCGGTCAACTGGATTGACCCTCTGGCCACCAGTTACTAAAGGAACTCTAGTCCACCAATAAGGCAGCTCTGTGCTGACATGGTAGCTTGCTACCCTTCAGACTGCAATGCACAAAGTTGCCTTTGACTGGCTCTTGAACGTGTTGTAACATGATGTGTACATTGAGCACATATTTCAAACGTCCTTATATATTTCAAAAATACCCATTACATTTTTTGCCATTATTTGTTGTTCAGTATCCCGAGAATATAGATTAATATGAACATTATAGAAGTCAAAAGCTATTGGAGGGTAGGGTGGAAAACGGTGGTAAAACAGTTTATTTTCATCGGTCAGTTGACTGAGCCCATTTATTGGCTAATTGAATGGGGGGAGCCAAGAGTCCCATTCATTGGTTGATTGTACAAGAGTAATCTTTCAAGGGGGTATCTTTGATGGATTGGTAGTGCGGAGGGTGTTCACTTGAGAGGTTTTCCTTTGTAAAGAATGTCTTCATTGACCTCTTGTGCATGCTGGCAGGGAGGCAGAAGATAGTGTTACATATTGGAGCAGAACCAGAAGTTAATATCAGATCCGATTAATCACCTTTGACCAGCGTGAGCGACTTTATTGTTCCAAGAACGATATTGTCACAATATTTATTGCACCGCAGGGGCGGAGAGGATAGTTCATTTTCAGCAGCCTAAAATGGGTCATCCTTCACAGCAGTGGTTAGATAGAATGACTTTGATAGAGACAGATTTAGATAGAATTTGGGTTGACTGTGCACTGATTACAGATGCTTGTTTTCTGGCGGTTTATGGACTCTTAAGATCCATATCTGTTTCAGGCCTTTCATGTAAATTACCGGTAATTAAAGGAGCACCATACACATTTTTCACCCCTTTTAAATAGATTGAATAACAAGTGTGGAAGCTGGAAGTGTATCATTTCTATGTGCAAAGCATGATGGCAGCTGGGGTTGCCTCGAGTTATTAAAAACATACACCGTGCCAGCTGCAACAGGGAGCCATATGGCCACAGTGATATATGGCTTTAAAGCATATGGTTCTGAAGCAAAACACAGTTTGATCATTGGCGGAGGAAGAGTTGAACTGTTTTGGAGAGGATTGGGGTGTTCTGTTGACTCAGCGTTGAATACAGTTCAAGGTGGTGAACTGTTCTGATGATTAAGTGAAGGTTGGTCAAAAAAAGGAAAAAATGAAGTCAAAAAACTCTATTCCCTTCCAGTTGCTCTCTTGCCTTCTCCCTCCCTCTCTCTCTCCTCTCCCCTGCTTTCTCTCTTTCATCCTGATCTCTCCCATCAATTCAGTTTCTGTTCAGGTCAATTTAATTAGTTTATTGGCGTGAAATACATTTTGTCATAACTGGCAAAGCATGTTACACAATATAATAAGCAACAACGAATCAAATCAAAGAAATCATCTACAGCTGTATATCCAAGCCAAGGAATATACAGATTAAACATTGTAATTGTAAAATCATACAAGAGGTTTCAGTCATCAATTCCCAACTTTAAGAGTAAAATGTATGTCTGGGTAATCGAGTGAGGGTGGGTGGTTACTCGCTGTCACTCAGGCTATGGCAGGTTGAGATACACTAAATGCCTCTAGTGGGGATTTTGGTCATTTCTATGACAGGATTTGCATTGTTTTTCATGAAATTGACATTATCTCTAGTTCGAGAACGTATTGAAATATATTTTCCTTATTTTTGAATAGTCTCGACAATGTAGGAGGAAGTGCATGTCTGTCTCCATCTCTCCTGCCTCGCAGTGATTACCCACGTTTCTCTGCGTCTGTCGTCCTGCAGTCTGATGAGTGATCCAGCCGCAAGTCCCGTCCGCCGTCATGGTAGACATGCAGAGCCACTACAGCCCCCCATCTCCGCTGGAGGACTCGGTCCTTGACAGCCCGCTGTGTGGGGACTTCATCGGGGGCATGGAGGACCTGCAGGACATCTCGCAGTCCATCGACGACGACGCCCTCAGCTCCCTGGACGTCCCGGAGGGCCAGTCCTCCGGCACAGGCTCGGGTTCGGAGAGCTCAGCTGTTCCCGGTACCGCCCCGGCCTCCTGCGCAGACACACTCCGCTCATTCGCATGCTACTCGCGGCCGCTAGCTTGGCCGAGGCCTCGCTTTCTCTGGCCTGACAATCTCAGGGCTGCCTCATTACACTAGCGGTTTTTCAGGAAGAGCTTTGAGTCTGCTGCAAGCTGCAGAAGTGTTTGTTTGTCTTTTTTATTCTGTAGATCACCTGGGGTTGCCCCCAGGGAACCACATTTTGTAAGGAATTTAATTGCTGACTGCAGGTGATGAGGAGACTTTACTGGATACTCTGTCTCTTCAGCCTTAATCTTACCCCAGAGCACTTGGTTTATCGATGTGCTATTGGCGTTGTGGCTCTGTGAATGCCTGACCTACTTTTTACACCTTGAGGCTTCCCTTTTTGTCAGGACCAAAGAACCACTGCTCTCTCTGCAGAGTTCCTGAAGAGAGAAAAAATTCCAGCATGTCCTGCAATTATGGTTAAAAAAATGTTTCCAGCAGTGTTCTGAGTTTTTGTAAATGGGTTAGAATGTAGTCATGCATTTGGAAGACTGAAAAGCAGAAGGTTCTGGAATGTGACCGTTGAAGAGGAAGGGTGTGTGCGGGACAGAGGAGGAGGATGAGGGTGGGGAATTATGAAGGGGGGAAAAAAAATGTCACGGAAAATTTGCGGAAAATTCTCACCGAGATGGAATGAAAAGGATAGTTTCTTAAACGGCGGTTGTTGTTTTTTTTTTTTTTTTTTAACGTCCTGGAGCGTTAACTGTGTGAATGCGGAGAGGCCCTTATTATCTGCTGCATGACACACTTCTTCCAGCTGGAATGGGGTGGATCGTGCGGAGCAAGCCTGCGCAGGGCGCCTGCCTGCAGGCACTCGCTCCTGCCTCATACCGCCCCGCCTCTCCGCTCAAACGCACTTCAGCTACGCGTCTCTCTCATTGCGCCGTTTCTGTCAGGCTTACATTACATCATTGTCATTTAGCAGACACTCTTATCCAGAGAGACTTACATAGGTTACCGTTTTTACATTACATTCATTTAGCAAATGCTCTTATCCAGAGTGACTTCCAGCACAATGGAATATAAGTGTATCCATTCAAGTTGAATGGGCAACATTCTGTTTTATCTGTCCATCCACAGTATTGTCCATTCATACAGCTGAATATTGACCGTGGCAGTTGTGGATTAAGTGCCTTGCCCAAGGGTACAGCAGCAGTGCCCCAGCAGGGATTCGAACCGGCAACCTTTCGGTTACGAGCGCTGCTCTTTTACCCCCATGCTGCACTGCCGGGTTCTGATGCATTACGCTCATCGAGCTCAGTCAGGGGCAGGGAAAGATGGTGGTTAGTCTGCAGATGTTACCAGCCTTATGCATGTGCCCAATTAGAATTTGGACGTTACCTCACTATCTACACATGTGCCTACAGCTAGAAAGCAAGTTGGCGTGCTAACGCTACCCACCTGCTATGTGAATGGACTTTAGGGTGTTCAACCCGTGCAGTGTCCTTCCAGCTACAGGCTGAGAGAGCTTTATTTTGCATCCTATGAATTCCCAGCATCTCTGGAGTTTTTTTTTTTTTTTAATAACTTGTTACGTATTCTGACACATGCCACAATGGTGCTTCTCAAGAGTGTCATTTTAAGACCAGTTGCATTACGCTTCTAACACAAACGGCATGTGCTATCGAGGGCATGGTCAATATGGCAAAATCCTACAGGATGACATCCAGTGATAATCCAAGGAGTTAGACCTGTTCCACCAGGGTATACTGCTACACTGGTACACTGTGTAATCATACAGCATACTGCTACACACAGTACACTACTACATGCAGTATACTACTACACATGGTTACACACAGCATGCTGCTACATACAGTTGCACACTACACACTGCTGAACACCACACGCTACTCCACACAACATACTGCTACACACAGCACACTGTTACATACAGGACACAACTATACACACCCTTACACACAGCACACTGCCAAACACTACACACTACTGCGCTCTGTACACTATTCCACACAGCATACCACTGCACATAGTCACACACTGCATACGTGGAGAGAGAAGTTATGAAACGCATGTTAACTGTCGGGAGTAAAGTTAGAAGGCATGTGAGGGCAGGCCCTGGATCAGAGTAAATTTCCCAGAAGGAACTGAGACATTACCCAACACCACACGGCCCCTGGGGAAGAAATTTATCTGCTGCTTTTTACAGTGCACTTTCGCTTTTTTTTATATATGTATTTAGTTAGTTAGTTTGGCTATACATCTGTACTCTGTATACATCCGTTTCTGCTCCTGGAAAATGTCTGGTGTAATTTTCCACTCGACTCTGCTGACTGAGTGGGTGTGCAGCAGTCTGTGAGGAGCCTGCATCTTTGTGTCTGGTTTTGTGTGCACCTGTATTAATCTGTGTGTGTGTGTGTGTGTGTGTGTGTGTGTGTGTGTGTGTGTGTGTGTGTGTCCTGCAGATGCCTTGACCCCAGCGTCCAGCCCATCCTCCTGGGTATTTGGGGGGCTGGCGGGACAGGAGGAGTTCTCCTCCACCTCCCTAAACTTGGAGTGTCGGGTGTGTGCAGACCGGGCCTCGGGGTACCACTACGGAGTGCATGCCTGTGAAGGATGCAAGGTGAGTGTGCGATCAGTCTACACAGATACACACACACACACACACGCACACACACACACATATATATATATACACACACATACATATACATACACACACATATATACATATACACACACATACATATACATACACACACATATACATACACACACACACACACACACACACACACACACACATACATATACATATATACACACACATACATATATACACACACACACACACACACACATTCACTCATACACACACACAAACACACACATACACACACACACAAACACAGACACACACACATTCACACACACACACATACACACATACATACACACACACACAAGCACATTTACATACAGAACAAGGTGAGTGCAGTGTGTCATTACCCAACTTGAGTAGCTGTGTAACGCACCTTCTCTCAATGTGTCACCCCTGATGTGCAGTGTTGTGTGTAAATAACACCTGTGGCCACCTGACAGACCCACTGCCTGTAGACATGACCCTGTCTGGTTTATAAGATTTTCCAAAACAGAGACGGAACTATGAGTGTGGTTTAGCTAGATCAGAGTGTACAGTGTGTGGGAGCCTTCAGTTAAGTTTTGCAGCAAATTTCCCCTTTAGACTGTTTTGAGCAATAAAAAAACATGAGATTTAAATAAATATTGTACTATTTGTGAGGAAACTATATACCTGAATATACACATACATATCAGCATTCAGTCATTTCCACAGCTGTAGCTGAATAATAAAATATTATGAAGCCAAGAAAGGCCCCGGAATGTGCTCTCCTCTGTGGCACCCCGAAAAGGCCCTAGAATTTGTCCTTCTCAGCGGCACCCCAAAAATGCCCTGGAATTCACCTTTCTCAGTAGCACCCCCAAAATGCCCTGGAATTCACCCTTCTCTGTGGCACCCTGAAAGGCCCTAGAATTCGGCCTTCTCAGTGGCACCCCGAAAAGGTCCTGGAATTCGCCCATCTCTGTGGCGGGGGGGCCTCTCTCTGTCATTTTGTCGTTTTTTTCCCTGCGTTCCCCTGCCCTGCAGACTCCTCCTGGCAGAGTCTGGCCCTTGGCCCAGGCCCTGTGTGAGCAGTAAAGTCACAAGACTGTGCTTAGTGCTGTTGTTCTTCATCACGGCTACGCTGTCGCTGTGCTGCTTACCAGACGCAGCTCACTGTGTACCAGACTGAACTGTACCTGAGCAGGAGGAATGTGAGCAAGTCGTTGGGCCTGTGTTACATTGTCCCTCTCAGTGAATGCCAGCGCCACAAAGAGCAGTTAAGACTATGCCCAGCTATGCTGTAGGAGAGCTCAGTGGACCTTTAGGTCTATGGAGGCATCCTTGGATTCTCTTTGGGCATGACCTTGACTGACCTGATGACAAATACACAGACCAAGCTGCTTTAACAGCCAAATGGCCTACATGAAAGAGAGTAGACATGCCCAGTCAGAGGTTTTTTTTTTTTTTTGGGGGGGTCAAAACACATTAGAAAAGCTTGTGAAAATCATGTGACTTTGTTTTCCAGAGTATATCAATAAATCAATTGAATTGTACCCAGTGTAGCACCCAATACAATATAAATTGTCACACAGTGCTATGTATAGCCATCTCTTGTTAGCACGTGGAATTCGGAATGCTTCAGTGCCTGGTAGTTCACCTGACCTTGTAAAAGATTGTTTTGATGCACCTGGTGTGCTTACATGTCTGTCATGTTCCAAAGGACTCTGCCAGAGAATGCTATGTTGCTGAAGTACGTTTTCATGAAGGATGAATGTCAAATATCAGCTTTGCTAGGTCAGAAGGAGGCGGGCTGAAGCCACAAAGTAGGAAGTTGTAATGATGGCCCATGACACCTCATTCTTGCCCTGGGGTTTTCAGGTTTTATTGGATTTATGTTGTGCAATGCCGTTTGTTGTGGGTTTGAATTTCACGTTTCTTTTACAAAAACATCCCAGTTCATATTATTATTCAAGAATGTTTTCAGTCAAGCATGAACATGAAAGTGATGAGTGTTGTCTAATTTCAAGGCTGCATGGAGTGGCATCAGTTTTCCTCCATCATAATGACGCTGATGAAGTTTGTTAGAGCTGTGTAACTCAGCCAGGAGCAGCTGAAAGGTGCTGTTTTCACAGCGTAGGCAGGTGTGTGGATGGCATGCCATGTGGCTTCGGTTTGCGTGCGTTTCCACAGACGCATGCAGGGTAGCATGTGCCGGATGCCAGCGCCGTGGAATCCCTGGAACAGATTGTTTTACTGTATTGTTTTTCCTGCACGCACACGCAATCGCCTCCCCTGTTTAAAATAGTTTGGGTATCACGGTTACGGGTGCCGTTCTCTTGACCGCTGACACCAATGTCCTCCTGTCTGGATTCTCAGACCAAATTATCCATGAGGGGAAAAAATAAATAAATAACTGCAAATATAGGACAGAGCTGTCCACAAATATAGCCCAGCTCCAGTTTCACACAAACACAAAACACAAAAGCCACAAGCTTCTGGTCACATGAGTGGAGGAGTATGCAGTGTCCTTTGTCCCAGGGATGACCTCTGGGAGTGAGCTGAGCCAGTGCTGTAATGATTTTGTGAACAAGCAACTTCCACCAGCTTACGCCATAGATGACACAAAACATTGCCCTTACCCCAGCTTTACTCCACACTGCAAGATTAGTGCCCCTACTCCAGCAATACTCCACACTCAAAAGCAGTGCTTTTACTGATATTGATACTCCCTATTCAAAGAGCAGTGTCCTAACTCCAGCTTTACTCCATATTCAAAGAGCAGTGTCCTAACTCCAGCTTTACTCCATATTCAAAGAACAGTGTCCTTACTCCAGCTTTACTCCATATTCAGAGAGCAGTGCCCCTACTCCAGTGTTACTCCACACTCTATGGGCAGTGTACTTTATGTTCACTCTTTACACAGAGCGCTGCCATTCCCTCGGGCTCACTCTTTCCTCAGAGAGGAGCAGAAGGAAGTGACCTCAGAGCGCCGCTCCAGGGTGACCCCGGAGTTGTCACTGAGCTAGTGGGGCTGGAGTCAGGAGTGCCTGTTGGGCTAATCCGTTTTTTCGTAAGAATGGAAAAGGAGCCAGAGTGGGATAGCGAAATGTCGTCTTAAGCAATAAGCCACAGTTTTCCCCTTCTCCTCTCTGCGATCCCCGCACCCCTCACCTCCTGCCAGCGGCCCCTCATGTTTATGGAGACTCTTATCCAGCGCCTTTTGCACAGCGTAAATACAATCAAATCTGGATGTTTTCTTCTTGGACGTGGGTGTTTGTCTTATCTCACGCCACTGACGAAGGAGGAACAGATGTTACATGTTGTATATTCTACTGACATGCACATTATGCAGAGTTGCTCAATGAGCGTATTATTATTATTATTATGCCTTGTTCTCTCCAGCATGTTCCCATGAAAAATAGCTACGCTCTGAGTGTGGAGCTACAGTAACTCAGAGTACAGTGTGAGTACATGTCGAGTGTGTGCTGACATGGGACCTAAATTTATATACAGCTAAAATTAGTCTGAGGCTATACAAGGTCACTTGGAGTCTGGTGTTCTGTCGGGGCTGTGTGTCGGTCATTCCTATACGGGTGCCACAGGCAGCAGCATGGCGTACAGACAAAGAGCGGGTCTTAAGAATGAAAGATTGCCAGTTTTGGTTATATATTGGTGTTGGGGCAGGTCTGGTTTACCCTTGATCACCGTACTTATCCTTAATTGCTTCTGTAAATATCCAGCTCAGTCAGTGGATGCTGTGTGAGTCTGATAAGAATAAAAAAATAAATGCAGTTTGATGTATTTTTTTCCCCAGGATTTTAAGGGATCCTGTGTCCCAAGTGAAAATGCAGCTGAAATGATGTTAATGACAGATGGCTGCGTGCAATTTTTTCCACTCGGTCCTGTCTTCACACTTCATTATATAATTGTTTCAGGTGTCCGTCACACATGCTCTGTGGATTCGTCTGTGGTTAGTGGCTTGAGTTTTTTGTGCTCTCTGGCAGTATGACTGGGTCGTTGACGGATGTCTCTCTGAACGGTCTCCGCCTGCAGGGATTTTTCCGGAGGACGATAAGGCTCAAGCTGGAGTACGAGAGGTGTGAGCGCAACTGCAAGATCCAGAAGAAGAACCGCAACAAATGCCAGTACTGCCGCTTCCAGAAGTGCCTGTCCGTGGGCATGTCCCACAACGGTGAGTGCCAGCCGGGTCGCGGCTGTATCCACTGCAGGGCCTCTCACCTGGGGGGCTTCTCACCTTGAGGGACTCTCACCTGGGGGACCTCTCACCTGGGGGGGGCTTCTGTCATGGGGGATCCCACTGCATCCCCCACCTTAGGACTTTACTGTTTTCACAGGATCGCGTACGTTGTAAACCCCAGTCTGTCTCAGAGAGCTCTTATGTACATTTGTCTATTGAAGTGTTTCTTGGTATTCAAAAAAAAAAAAGTCCTGAAATTCTGAACATTGCTGCACGCAGATGGACACCGGCAATCATACCATCCATCACATGTGAAGCAAGCTTGCAGTGATTTCACTTCACAGACTTATTCATGGCCAGCAGGTAGTGGAGAGTCTTGGTCTCGGAGTGTCCTAGTGATGGAAGCCGTAACCCCACTGGTTTTCCATCCCTCTGTGGACCACTGACACCATCAGAGCGGGGAAGGGAAGCTGAGCTGGTTCAGTCTGGACAATGATTAGCTGTTTCTGGTGTTTGAGTATTAGATTGGAGCAATTCTGAGGATCCATGTGGCCCCCGAAGGCCAAGGCTGAGCTGAACTGGGCTGATCAATACCGGAGGTATCCTGTTATCAGCAGTCAGGAGCAACTCAGCTTTCTCCGCAGTGTAAATTATGAATAGAGCAAGCTATTATGTGCAGGAAACAAACCCCAGAACATACTTGTGTGTTAAACAGTAGAATGATGCTTGTTACAGAGTGATACATTGTTAAAGCTGTGCGAATGAGGTGTTGTTGTTTGTTGACCAGGTTATTGCATTGACAGTAGTTTTTGAGAGCCGGCGTTTGCTTGTGACATCATCTGAACCTGCTCACCGCGGCCATGTGGACACACACTAAGAGGATTAGGGATGACCCCCAGGTTTGCTGGTCACATGACCCCGCTGTATTTGTACTGGCCCGCTGGTGTGTGCTACTGTGGCGACCCCGGTGACATCGCTCAGCACGGTGACACGGTCACGGAGGTCATCTTTCCAAACGGCAGGCAAACCCGATGACCCGTCACCTTGAGTGAGGTCACTCGTAATGAAGATGAGTCGTCTTCAGCGGGAGCTTAACCCCGAGGCCTGAGGCCCCTCAGTTTACACAACAAGCAAGAGCCTGGGCTGTAAAAATAGCCACAGCCAGGCAGTCATCCTCCCAAGAAATGTTAAGCAGTAATAATCGTAATACAGAAGAAGGTCATTCTTTTTAATGGTGGCAGTAGGATTGCCCATGTCTCTATTATTTTTCCTCAGTTTCTAAACAATGTCAATTTCAAAACAGATTTCATGTCGCTGGCTTTCAGATTACTTCATTGCGATGCAGGCACAAAGTCTTGGTGGTCGTTCTGCAGGGAGTTTTGAGCTGTTGTCCTTGCTGTCTACACAGACCGTCAGTGATAAGATTGGCTCACTGAGGTGAAGACCCAGGTCCCAAGCCCAAGGGGATCACTCATATCCAAATCACATCCTGGCTCTGATGTCACATGTAATACCCGCACACACTCTTTTTCTGGCACCCATTACATAACAGCATCGTGTGCATCCTTCACTGTCTCTGTGTATCTCCCTACTCGCAAGTGCAAACTCACTGTACTTGGTGAGGGTCCACATCCATCCATCCATTATATTACATTACATTACTGACTGATAAAAAAATAACCATGTGACTGACGTCATCCTTATGCATCTGGATTTAGAAGCTGTTCAGTCCTTCTTTTTTTAATGTGTGAAACCATATTTTCCATGTAGGAGTGAATGCGTATAGCAGTAACCTGACTGTGTGTCTTGTGTGTGACAGGTTAAGGGTAACACTACAGTGGGTCTGCAGAAGTGTGGTGTAGTGGGTTGCTAGGGGAGTGTAAGGGTGTAGTGGGTTGCTAGGGGAGTGTAAGGGTGTAGTGGGTTGCTAGGGGAGTGTAAGGGTGTAGTGGGTTGTTAGGGGAGTGTAAGGGTGTAGTGGGTTGCTAGGGGAGTGTAAGGGTGTAGTGGGTTGCTAGGGGAGTGTAAGGGTGTAGTGGGCTGCTAGGGGAGTGTAAGGGTGTAGTGGGCTGTTAGGGGAGTGTAAGGGTGTAGTGGGTTGCTAGGGGAGTGTAAGGGTGTAGTGGGTTGCTAGGGGAGTGTAAGGGTGTAGTGGGTTGCTAGGGGAGTGTAAGGGTGTAGTGGGCTGCTAGGGGAGTGTAAGGGTGTAGTGGGTTGTTAGGGGAGTGTAAGGGTGTAGTGGGTTGTTAGGGGAGTGTAAGGATGTAGTGGGTTGCTAGGGGAGCGTAAGAGTGCAGTTGGCTCTTAGTGGAGTTTAAGGGTAGAATGGTTTGTTGAGGCAGCTGAGGCAAGGTGGACTGTTAGACTGTAAGGCTACATTGAGCTGTGAGAGCAGTTTAAGGCTACAGGTGCTGAATGTCAGGGTGGATGGGTTCACTCCAGCGCAAATCTAATCTGATTAGACACTGTGGATTGAGCCGTCTGAGACCAGTAACAGAGATGCGTTTCAGCCTCCGGAGCTCCCGTGTGGGAAAAACAACAGATGTGTCATTTACGAGAAGCATACTTCAGGTCTCCTGCGAAGGCCAGAGGTCACTTCCTAAGTGTGTGCTCTGTCATTCCCGTAATTGTTTGGGAACGGTTCGGATGTGCCCGGCGTTTCACAATGTAACAGACATGTGATATACTTCATGAACATGTTTGCGCATGCAGGCAGTTTGCCACTTCACCTAAAACTAAATCAGTACAGTTGCTTGGCAGTGTATTTTGAAATAAATGATAGGCTTTACTGAAATGAGCAAATTATAAATGTCGGGAGATCGTGAAAATGCAAGCACCACATTGTCATGGTACTTTCACAGTGTGAGGAAAGTCATGCTCTGTAAGACGAGTGCTGTGTAATATTCCCTGTCTCCAGATTTTTCAACTTTCCACAAACTGTCTAGACAAGATATTCCCAGAAGTAACACTGCTGTTTTTTTTTCATTTGGTAAATGTACTCATTTAACAGGGCAACCTCCTTTCCGTTTGTTGGGTAACATGTCTCCATTCATTGTTGTTGCAAGCATGTAAATGACTTGTTATGCTTTATTCATACCTTGAGATCTGTTGCAAAAAAGCAGATGGTAACGTGTTGTCACCACTGCAGATGGTCTGTTTTCTATGCCATATTTCTTGTGCCTTCATTAGATGCCATTCTCTTCCCTGCCTTTGTAAGTCTTGTAAGAGTTTCTGTCAGGTGACTGAATTTAAAGGTAAAGGCATCCCCGTGTCCCTCGCAGCCATCCGTTTCGGGAGGATGCCGCAGTCGGAGAAGCTGAAGCTGAAGGCGGAGATTCTCACAGGGGACCGAGAGGAGGAAAACCCCCAGCTGGCCGACCAGAAGACCCTGGCCAAGCAGATCTACGAGGCCTACCTGAAGAACTTCAATATGAACAAGTCCAAAGCCCGCGTCATTCTCACCGGCAAGACCAGCACGCCGGTAAGCACTGCGAATCCCCCCGGTGTCTGCCCCTGGGCATCACCGTGTGTCTAGCAGAATTTAGCAGAACTGGAGCAGTGTAAAGTAAGGCTTCATCCCCAGTCCTGCACACCCCCCCCCCCTCCCTCCACCCACACTAAATTTCAAAATTTTGGTGTTGTTCGTAAATTTTAAATTTAGAGAAGAATACACCAGCTTCAGAAATGTCTGGTTCTGCTGCTAGCCCTGTCCTTCAGCCCAGAGGCCAAAGCACTTCAGCCAAAGCACTTCAGCAAACAGGTCCCGTATTCCCATGAGCCTTAGCCGCCATTCCTCATGCCTTTCTTGACGTGTGGAACCAATGGTAACCCCACAATACTTGGTATTTCAGAACGGATTCTAAGAAATCTTTTTTTTTCCCCCACATTTAACAGATAGGTTTTCTCAACCCGTGCGTTTCCTAACTGTCAGTAAATCACAGAGGATTAGGTTGAGTGCCAGACGTATAAATCTGGGACGGTTCACGCACAGCACCGCGGACATGTCTGCTGCGTTTACGCTGCGTTGTTTCGAATGTGCATTGTTTTGCTGCCGTACGCTCAGGTGCGGAGCTGTCAAATGTACTATACCTTATCATGCACTGTCAGTTTGCCATGCATACATCCTAATGCAGGTTGCACAGAATCACCACATTTTTATACAAATAAATATTGTAGATTTCATGCGCACCAGAACAGAATTTGTTGGGTCATGGGCCATTTCCTCAGGGAGTAAAGTTTAGGAGATTAGCTTCACTCCAAGTAAAGCTATTTGCCAGCTGTACCTTGTAAACAGAATTCTCAGTAAACGGAACAATGGATACTTTATGCCTTGTTATGTAGATGGCAGTATAACCCAGGCCTACTATACACTGGTGCTGATTTCATTAATGCATGTTTGTGGGTCAAGTAAGAGAATCTAAAGGAACGATAGTTATAGGATGCAGAATCGATCCACGTAGATTAGCTAAAAGCATGCATGCGTTTGTGTGTGTGTGAGCGTGTGTGTGTGTGTGCGTGCGTGCGTGCGTGCGAGAGTAAATGTGTGCGTGTAGTGCATATTTCTCAGCTGTCGCGTGGGCAGGGAACCGTACAGCCAGCCATGATGTCTCAATGTCACTTGGCTTCTTCTAGCATGTGGGGGAGTGGCCATCCACACAGCTGCTCACATTGCACATAATGACTTTTGCATTCAATGGGCTTCCGAGGCCCACAGAGAGACGGGAGTGTGTTTAATACAGTCACGAACGATTGCGGAGCTTCAGAGGGCTGTCTCTTTGGAGAGTCATCTCCTCCTCAGTGCGGCACTTGAGCACCCTCCTATTATTAGAGCTGGGGGCTGGGCAGAGTGCATTGTGGGGGAGGTTTCTGATAAAGCCAGGGGTTTTTAGCTGCAGGAGCTCGGTGTGAGATGAGGGTGAGAAGGGATGGAGAGCCAGAGACCGGGGTCAGGACTCGGCTCCCTCCTCTGCCGATCTGTTACTTCCTTGGCTGTGGTGTGTAGTATCCAATGCTGCTTTTGTGAGACCCTTGGCTGAAGCTTGATAAACTATGCGATCCTATGGTGATCTAGAGTGAGGTGGCCTGGTTCTTGTTGGTTTCGTGTGTTGTATATTATACAGAAGGGAGGCACTTTATATCGGAACTGCACATTATACTATATTCAGGAACTCTGAGAATGGAAAAGGGAAACAGTGATTGCTGTCATTTTTCCAGTCTTTGCCCTCTTGTTGTAGCATGTTTTTTTAATTTATTTTTCCAAAAAAAAAAAAAATAGAAAAGTGGACATATTACGTAGAAGTTATTACCCAGATTTCCTGTCTCGGAAGACAACGGCTGCAGAGATTCAAAGGCCAGAAGCTCTGCTGCTGGGGATGGGGGTATTCTGCGTTAAATCCTTCTCTTCTTCTCTTCTTCCCATTCGTAAAACCTGTGAATAAACTCACCGAACGCCTCCCACATCGCGTTTATTCCCTGACCACCTGACCCGTTCTCTGCATTTAACTTGAACACATCTGCTCTCAGCTGCGGAAAAGCTGGAAAGGAAAGGGGCCGGAATCAAAACGGTCTATTTCTGCGTAGTCAGCAACAGGCACAAACGTAGGCATGTTCTGCCTGTAGATACTTGATTGTCAAAAACATTACAGGCTGTATGTGGATTTGGCCCCGCCCATCTAATTCGGGCTGAGTGTGTGGAGTGTGTAGAGCGGCACAGTCCCAAACATGTATTCATGTAAATAATCCTTACACAGACCAAGTCACCATGCATCTCAGGGGAGAAAACGGCTATAAAGAAATGTAAGCCTTTGACAAGTTGTATGTGTGTTTGAGGAATCTCGATGTTTAGCGAGACATGGCTTCATTTCTAGGAATGGACTGTTGATTAGATAAGAGAGAGGTTTTTGTCTTTTCTTGTCTTTGAAAATGATTCAAAAATGAAGCTCAGCCTCATTCTCGCTTGTCTGATAAGTGTAAATGGGGACATCTGTAGGACAAAGAGGGTATAAACCCTATGAGCCCTGGTTTTATAACTTTGGGATAGGAAAAAAATCCTGTGTGAATTATAGTAATATTCTTTAAAAGCTATATTAACACCATTTTTCTTTCAGTAGTTATGCATCAGGTTTGCATATTCTCCTTCTTCAACCTACAGTACCCATGATGTTTCAGGAATGTACGGAGGTCTTGCTTCCTGACCCATTGAGTTTTTTTCACTTTAACAAAATCCAGTTGGATGTTAGAATGGAATATGTCTCTTTCATTCCACCATCACTTTGTGCTTCTGATAGCACTGACCTCACTGGGTGCTGATCCTGAGTCAGTCACCTGTGCCTCCTGACAAAGATGTCTGTCCGTCCGTGTCCGTGTGTCCATATTGTACGCTGATCCGGATTCGGTCTCCTGGGCTCCCTTGCAGAGACAGCTCAGTGTCTGTGTCCATGTGTCCTCACTGTTTGCTGATCCTGATTCAGTCCCCTGCGCCCCCCTCACAGACAGAGCTCAATAAGTAGGTCCATGTGTCTTTATTGTCGCACTGATCCTGATTCAGTCTCCTGTGCTACCCCCCGGCAGCCCTTCGTCATCCACGACATGGACACGCTGCAGCTGGCGGAGCAGACGCTGGTGGCCAAGCTGGTGGGGAACTCGGACACCCTGCAGAACAAGGAGGCGGAGGTGCGCATCTTCCACTGCTGCCAGTGCACCTCCGTGCAGACCGTCACCGAGCTCACCGAGTTCGCCAAGTCCGTCCCGGGCTTCTCCGGCCTGGACCTCAACGACCAGGTCACCCTGCTCAAGTACGGCGTCTACGAGGCCATGTTCGCCATGCTGGCCTCCTGCATGAACAAGGACGGGCTGCTGGTCGCCTACGGCAACGGCTTCATCACCCGCGAGTTCCTCAAGAGCCTGCGCCGGCCCTTCAGCGACATGATGGAGCCCAAGTTCCAGTTTGCCATGAAGTTCAACGCCCTGGAGCTGGACGACAGCGACCTGGCTCTCTTTGTGGCTGCCATCATCTGCTGCGGAGGTAGGCTGGACCCCCCCCCCCGGGGGTCACTGTCAAATACCTCTTGGCTCTGGAAATGTTCATACACATTACATTACATTATTGGCGCTTAGCAGATGCTCATATCCAGTTATCTGTTTATACAGCTGGGTATTTACTGAGCCAATTCTCGGTTAAGTTAATCTTGCCCAAGAGTACAGCAGCAGTGCCGCAGTGGGGAATCGATTCGGTTACAAGCTCTGCTCCTTACCGCTATGCTACACTGCCATGTGTGTTAGACAGGCAAACTGTACCCTTTCACCTGTATCCTGTAACCGTTTGGCTCTGAAAATGTTCAAAAGTTGTCATTGTTTCATTACCAGGCAAGTTATTATAAAATAATTATAAGTTCCAAAATGCCCCCCCTTTTGATATATTGTAGTATCATGCAAAGGGCATTTTTTCCTGGCAATGGAGGAATGACAGGGACATTTTGGGGGAGGTTTGTGCAACCTTTCTCTCCAGAGATAACTTTTCTCCTCCAAGAAAATAGCTATTTTGAAAAGGCATATTATGAAATACTTAAAAGAACATTGCATACAGTTTTGCAATTATTATCTATTACAGTTTATTTAAAGCTTCTCTGGGACAATCCCCAAAAGTAACCCCTGAATACTGATGTAGAACACGTCTGCCCTCAAATGACACCAGCTGACAGGCTCTTTATGAAGGCCTTTGTTCTGACACGCAGTGTGACTGTGAAGGCCTGTGCTCTAACCAGCACTGTGACTGCGAAGCAATGTCTTCTGTTCAGCACTGTGACTGTGCAGGCTTGTGTTCTGAACAGCACTGTGACTGTGAAGGCCTGTGTTCTGTTCAGCATTGTGACTGTGAAGGCCTGTGTTCTGTTCAGCATTGTGACTGTGAAGGCCTGTGTTCTGAACAGCAGTGTGGTTGTTTGTCAAGGCCAGTCCTCTGAAACTGCCTACGGGAAGCTCTCTGGAGCTTTCAAGGGCAGGCATAACGGCTCATCGATGGCCGTCCTCTGTAACAGCTCTCCTCTCTCCCGCAGACCGGCCGGGCCTGGTGAACGTGCCGCACATCGAGCGCATGCAGGAGAGCATCGTGCAGGTGCTGCGGCTCCACCTGCAGGCCAACCACCCGGACGACGCCTTCCTCTTCCCCAAGCTGCTGCAGAAGCTGGCCGACCTGCGGCAGCTGGTGACGGAGCACGCGCAGCTGGTGCAGGAGATAAAGAAGACGGAGGACACCTCCCTGCACCCGCTCCTGCAGGAGATCTACAGGGACATGTACTGAGGGGCCGCGCCCTCACACCAACACCCCGCACCGCTCGCCGTCCTCACGAGGAGGTGTGTGAGGCGGCCGCAGAGGGGAGCGTCACACACCTGCCCTTCGGTCTGACGCTTTGAGTCAGGGAGGCCGTGGCTGGACCTACTACAGGTAAAACCACCGAGGGGATTTTGAGAAACGGACCGACCCCTCTACAAGCTAAGCATCAACCTCCTACAGGGAGAGTGGCCTGGTGACCTATGAGGACATGAACTGGTCCCGCTGCCAGAACCCTCCCAGCGCCAGGCGACTCCAGCCTCCTGCGGTATTCTTTTCGGAAACTGTAGCCACACAAATCCGGAAGACAAGAGTAAGAGAGACAGCTGGCAGAGCTGTCCTAAACCGGCCCAGGGAGGCGACTCCAGCACAGATGCCCAGAACGGCTCCCAGCGTTCATGACTCTTTTCTCCAGCAGGGAACCCGGACAGGAGATCGTTCCTCATCTGGTCTGTAGGAACTTCAACGTGCCATGCAAAAGGATGTCACAAAAACGCACTGTACACACAAACCTCCTCACGCCACCTCATGGGTACTGACTGACCCACAAAAAGCAACCTTTATCCTGTTCCTCACATATACAGTAGCAGAATATTAGAAAATAAACACAAATGATGTCAATTTAACGGTTTCAAAGACCTAAAGTGTCCTTCCAGCAGGTCTCCAGTCAGGTGCAGTTCAAACTTGTACAGCACAGGTGAATGTAACCTACTATGATTCATGATTGTCATTCCAGCATTTTTTCTGTTTGGTTAAGCACAGTTTACACATTTTCCACACCTGTGTTCAGGAAGGTATACCTGTTTATATTGGTGTGCCCCAGAAGAGCAAAGCCTCATACTGGTTTCAGGTTAACGTTACCTATTAAAAAGCACTTTCCCCTACATTTTTCTTTAGTAAACACTAATAATATTTGAAAAAAGACAACAATGAAAAACTCTGCCCTGTTTTACAACATCACTTAGTGCCCTCTCTCCTGTGTGAGACAGAATTCTGATACAGCGTGATTTGTAACAAGGAGACCAGACTGCACGTAGGCACTGATCTCAGTACAGTGTGATCCTGAAGTACCTTTTCAGCGTATGCTCATCTCTTAGTATTTCTCAGGCAGCTCATTCCATGGTTTCTTCTAGTTCCTGTGTCATTTTCACAGTATTTTTCCTTCTGTTCACTTTCTGTAATTCATC
The DNA here is from genome assembly GCF_013368585.1 of Megalops cyprinoides. Taxonomy (NCBI): domain Eukaryota; kingdom Metazoa; phylum Chordata; class Actinopteri; order Elopiformes; family Megalopidae; genus Megalops; species Megalops cyprinoides. Next base: position 21,969,073 of record NC_050605.1, read on the forward strand.
TGGCGACTTCAGAGTTCTTGTTTGTACTGAAATTGAGGAATGTGGATTTGGGATTTGTGTGTGGTACAAGTTGGGTATTCTTTTCCATACTAGAGTGCCCACAGACTCTGAAGAAAGGGTAACATTAGGGTGTTGGGTCATTTAACACATTTTGAGTACTCATGACAGACTGTCACATATATTTCATCAGACTCCATTACAGAGTAATTATGTCATAATGTGACATTTATAGTCACTTTGAAAATACTAGTGTTAATACCAAATGGAAACAAAATCAGTTCAATGCAGTTTCTCTGTAGTCGGCCAAGCCAGCTAAACAAGTGTCATACTGTCTTGGGGGTTAAAGTATGCTCGAGAATATTTTTGTACTTTCTTTGAACCATTTGTCTCACATGTAGTAAAGCAAACATGATTATGGTCATTGCTATTACAGCATCAGCGTTAGTGCCACCAGAGATTCTCCATGTGAATCACTGTGTGTGCTAGAATTAAGATGTCTGACTGTTTCATACCTCGGCAGAAATGTCTTTTTAGCAAAATACAAGTTTGCTACTCTGGCTTGTTCTGACTGTGGTATCTAAGGGCTTCTACAAACCAGGACCGGGCCTGTAGGTGGCTTGAGGTGTATTTCTCTTGTCTGCTTCCTCCTCTCTCAGTTGCAATCCGACATTCACTCAGCCTCAGTGCCTCACGTATCCGTTTAGAGGGGCCGCCACAGCGGGTACTACGTCTCTCATTCAGGTGGTGTGGTTCATGGTTTGAAATACGTTTCAGTAACCATTTCTGGTTCGGGGGGGGGGGGGGGGGGAGTTTTAACCACGTTTACTGCTTCATGTTATCTCCTCTCTATAAACATAACAGCCAAATACCATAGGAAGTGGCAATAGCTCAGCAATGGACATAATTAATATGTTCAATTTAAAATGTGTATAAAACCGCCTCTTTCATCACCAGCCCTCATTCACTGAAGTAACCGGAGGTGTTGCTGAAATACACCTGAGTGTGTAAGTGTGTCACATGTTTAATAACAGAAGTTTGCAAAATTAACTCGCACTCTGTAAGGGACTGATCATCAGATTAATGTTTTCTTTTTGAGAGATGCTCTTCTGTCCATATTGGCTGAAATATGAATCCTTTAGTTAGAATCATATAGTCTTTAAATGGATATTATTGTCAAGCATCCAAACTTTAAAGCTTTATGCCAGGTACTACTGATAAATCAGTCCATGAACATCTTTTTTGCTTTCTGTTCAGAATGTTTAATGTAGAAGACACACACTCACTAGGTTCTTGCTTCTGCACTACATAATGTTTGTTTCCATGATTGTGTTATAATTGAGTTGGAACACATTTTTATATTGACAGTAAAATATATATGTAAAATAAACAAAAATAACAAGGTTTATGAAAATGTAAGCTATGAAAGTGCAATGTAAATAGAATTATGATCACCGAAAAATGTTTTTTTTTCCGTTAGTAGTAGCATGGGGACATTCCTATAGCAACTCCCCAGGTAAGCTAGACAGCGTAGACCATAATATGCTTTGTGAGGCCCTCAAAGAACCTGGCTGACAGACTGTCCTCTCTAAACAGGCCTTCACAGCCCCAAATTCAGTAGCAGCTATCACATGACTAATTATGTATTTACTTTCATCCAGAAAGTGAATAGCCCTCCTAATTGAATGTGTAAGAAAGAGCGTAAAGACACATTAAATCTGCATTATGGGTGGGTGGTCTGGGCTATGTCAGAGCTAAAGTCAACATATGACCTGAAGTCATTCCCTCAAATGTCAATTAGGGCCGAGTTGCTTTGATTAGGCTCTGAAATATGCCTCCCAAACAGACCCTGTTCTGATCTCTGCAGATTCGTTCTCAGTTACTTATTATTGTTGTGGAGTCTGTTATGTCATACTGGTACAGATTCTGCTTACATAACAATCGAAATGTGAAAGATCTCTTTGGACAGTCGGGACTGAGTACTTTGGGTCAGATTGGCAGCAGCTGGTGTCTGAAACCCACGTCCTCACAGAGCGTATTGGAGTGCGTCTCCTGTGCTTTGATCTCAGGTAGTGGATCCAATAGCAGAGGGGCTGTTCTGTGTTAAGTTTTACTGTCAGTAATGTGGCTAATTATTTCTGCCTGTTGACACGTATTTCCAAATGTGTTTCATGCTATTTAGGCTAAGTTTATTGTGCTTTTAGCTACAAGTTGTTCTAATGCTGCTTAGAGGAAAAAAAAATTTCATCATGTCATTTTTTTCGTCCACCTACCTACCTGTCCTACACGAGAGGAAAATGCAGTTGACGACATGCAGTATGTTTTTTTTTATTATTATTATTATTATTTCCTTTCTCAAAGTTGCATTTGTGTTCCGGTTTTGTCTTTCTGCTTTACCTGGTGTGTTACATCGCTCTGTTACCTGCTGGTTTGCTGTCTCTGCCCTGGCAGTTCTGATCTGCTTTTCAAGTCACGAACCTCCACAGAAAGTAGCCTAGTTTTTCTTTGCAGGCAGTCCGCCCTTTATGATTACATATCTGGTAGCTGCATACTCCATAGCATTGTACCCCGTTCTAGCCCCAAGCTCACTACCGCCACACTCTGCAGAAGTGCTTAAAAGCAGCAGTATATGCGGTCATTAAGAGTTGGCTGAAGGTTTAAATACAAATCTGTTCTGGACATGTAACACCATGAGGGATTCAACACACTTTGTGCCTTTACAGTTAGAGCGTGCGCATGCTATACAGTGACACACGTGTCACTTTTCTCAGCATGAGGATGTTATTATATTATTCATTCACAAATATACAACATCGGAACAACACTGCTAAAAATCAAAAGGAACTGGGGTTATGATTTTTTTTTTTTTTTTTTTAAAGCTGCAGTTTGCACTCCCCCTTGAATTTCCTTAGGATTAATACCCGTAACCCCTGGCTCTCAAGCAAAACAAGGGAGGAGAATAGAACTCACCTTTTCTCAATGCAGTATAAGCTCAGTGGTGTGGAACAGGCATGTTGCATCTTGTGTAATGGACACTTCGTGTAGCCTTGGCTCAGGTGACCAGTCATGCCACACCAATCAACCACTAAATTAAAAAAAAAAAAAACATGTAATTCATAAGAGAAAAACAGTCTACTTGGTTATTTTCCAGTTGTATTTTCCCCCCATATAACAATTTAGATGTACAGTGTTGTTTTGTGTTTAACTGACAAGGGAATTTAAAAGATGTATCAGGGAATATCTGTGTCTTCCTCAGTGTGTACGAGCTCAGGACACCGTGTGGTACTGTCAACCTGCTCTTGTGTCTGTTTCAGTTTAAATCAGCCTGCCGCCACAGCACAGAGAGAGATCAGTTCGATCCTGCACTTTAATTCAGAAACAAATTTTAATTCCTAATGTAATGAAATCAGGTGTATCGTGTGGGGCAGCAGAGGTATAGGTATGGGTATGATCCCTAACTTTTATCTTATCTTTTTTTTTTTTTTGGTTGTTTGTTTTTCCTAGCAGCAGTAGGATCAGGAGTGGACCGAAAGACCCAGTCTGTGGAGTTGTTTATATATAATTGTGGGCTAATAACAATACTGTAAATGGTTGACGAATGTATCTTTAGTCATTTAAACAAGATGATTTGACGTTAATGGATTTAAAATAAAACTATAAAAAATTCTGCTTTGCTTCTGTTTTCTTCTATTCTAATATAAAATAACAATCTCCTTAGTCATCGCTATACAGACAGATACCTCACAAACTGGCCAGGCGAGATAACAGCCAAAGCTTAACTTATTGACTCGTTTCACCAAAAATAAATAAATAAATGAAAGTTCAACTTGAATGAAGAGGATGGCACTCAAGATATTTAAAATTTTCACTCAAAAAAACTTCGCTTAAATTTGTCTGGTTTGTCCCTTCTGGTGTGCCGTGCTTTCCTCTGCCGGAAGAAAAACATGTTCGAACGTTGTTAGCCGCTTAGACTTCCGGTTTCCAACATTTTTCGTCAAAATAAAAGTTGCGACAAAAAGCTCACTAAAAACGGGAAATCATTAAAAGCGGTTTTAATGTAACATATGTAAGCATATGTAACATATGAATGCATATTTAAGAAGCATGTAATTTTAATAAATCATGAAAGGTTAAAATTTTATAGTCCAAATGCTATTTATACAATTTCTATATTATTTAAAAGGCAGAAAGAGATTTTTTAATGGTGAGAACGATTAATTTTGATTTCCATCTTAAATATTGCACAATTAAATATTATTTATTAACAGCAAAACTACTTTTACGTTCAATATCAATGCTGGCAAAAGACACAACAGAAGAGAAATTTGTGAAAATTCCTCTGAATTAAACTCTATTTGCACTGCTAAGGCTTTTCAGCACACTGATTCAATATACTACGATTTGAAATTCTAAGGGCAAACTGTGCGGTAAATTGTTTGGTATTTGAGAGCAAAGTTAGCACTGATGAGAATGCTAACGTATTTGTGTTGCCTTATTCAGGAAAACTACTGCATGGATTTCTGCACTGGTGGTCACAATTTGTTGTTTGTCATGGTCAGACTTGGAGTGTCAAATTTCAGCAGAAGTTATGATTAAATGGATGAGATTTGATGTTGAAGTCTGCCAGTTTACATTGAAAGTTAGTTCAACTTTATAGCGCGACTACCATTGCAATATAATAAATTGTTCAAGAATATAATCGTATATATTGTAGTTGCAAAATATGATGGGGTTATAGTAATGACGTCATATTTGAAAGGCATATAATCACATTTAGCATGTAAATAAGAACCTTTATTTTGACGAATTTCACCACAATCGCAACCCGGAAGTACTTCTTTTTGTTGCCTGTTCGACGTCTGTTTGACGCAGCTAGCGGTTTAACGGAGCTCGCACGATCGCCGTGGTTTGGAACAGAGGATCAATTTATTATACGAAATAATGTCTACTGCACTTGAAAGTTACATCAACCGTATCCTTTACATTTGTATGGCCTACGAACTGGACGTGGGCAAACTTGGGCTGAAGAAATGAATGAATGAAAGTGACGACTTGGATCCGGTGCCCGTGCGTGGCCTTGGCTGGAGAAGTTTACTTTCTCATACCGATAAAGCTTGCCTTCCAGCTAATGTTTGTAATGTCGACTTAAGCAATGAGTTTAGACGAAGAATGATGTCGACAGTGTTGTTCATAGAGGTCAGATTCCAGTACTACTCACAGCTTAATTTAGTTTCAGGAACTGTTTTGTAAGTTAGCTAGTTAGCTAGTTAGCCTGCTGGTATTAACACATTTACTGAGTAGAACTCATGGACCACGTTCGTAGCTGGCTGGCAAACTTGGCTGGCTAGTCACTTACCACCAGCACCACATAAAACGACTTCCGTGCTTTTGGGTGATTTTAAGGGGCCAGCCAGTAGCTCGCATTAAGCACTGAAGTAGTTAGCTACTGTAACTAATTCGTAGTGTAGTCTATTCAGCGATTAGCATTTATGCGTAAAATGTTTAAATGTTTAAAACTTGTTTTTAATCAGTTGCTAGTTGCAATGAAACAGTCGCGTAGCTTGCCATTTCTGAACGCCATGAATTGTTTCGGAGCGGACTTCTGTTCACTCTGAGTACTGTACTTGAAAACAACGGCTCCATCCGCGCCATTTCTCTTAACCCTTTAACGCCAGGAACTGTGGCAATTATAACGTCGGACGGAAGAATGATTGTGGTACGATTTACAGTTAACTAGATTTTGCTTAAATGAACATTAATAACTCAGAGTCTATAACACGATCTTATTTCTCCAGGGGACGCTGAAAGGATTTGATCAGACCATCAACTTGATTCTGGACGAGAGTCACGAGAGGGTGTTCTCTTCCACGCAGGGGGTGGAACAGGTCGTGCTCGGACTGTACATCGTCAGAGGCGACAACGTGTGAGTGCTTTGAGCGAGTTGCCTTACTTCAGCAACTTCGTTGATTTAATTCGAATTTAATTTAATGAATATAATTTAATGATTTAATTCAATCTTTTAGGGGAAAACGGCAGATAATTTCCTTACAATAACCGTTATGGCCATGCACGATTGGTGCAATATTAATCTCTCTCATGCGCGCATTGCAGAGCCGTGATCGGGGAGATCGACGAGGAGACGGATTCGGCTCTGGATCTGGGAAACATTCGCGCTGAGCCTCTAAACTCCGTCGTTCACTGACAGTTGCGAGCGGCTCCAGGAACTGCCCCGCAGCTGCTTCAGGGCAGCACGGAAGGGTGTTCAGCTCGGAGGACGTCTGCTCTGCAATTTCCATATCAAAGGACTTCACTTTATTACCCTTTCTGAGAGGGGGGGGTTGTAATTTTTTAATGTAACTAAGTGTGTGTTCGATTAATTTCTGTAAAGTATAGTTGTGACCATACAGCTTTGAGTACGCATTTTCGAAACTCATGTAATGTAGACATTTAATAGTATGTGTGTCAGGCATCCAGAATAATACTGGGCGCGCTTAAAGATAATCAGGTAAACCAGGGCAGACCATCTGAAATTTCTGGCATCATTTTCGCAGTTATTTGAGTAAACATAACTGTGTTTCTTGTAAGCATGTGTAAATACATGTTTAGAGAAATTGTACAGGACGTCAGAATATAAAGGAGGGCCAGATAATGTACCATGTTTTAGCATTCATAGGGAACTGGGGTCCGTCGTCAGGTGCATTTCACATCCTGATTAAATGTGACGCCGATCACGCCTGTTTGCCAAGTAATTTGGTTGTTACTTTAGTGTAATTAAGTTGGCTTGAAAAAGATCTCATCTTCAAAAAAATCGGATGGAATGATAAAATATAGGAAGAACAGTAACTCCTACAGCTTTTCAGCGAAACTTGGCCAATACCTTCAGCTAGTATGGAATTGCTTTGCGTGTGGTTTTGTGTTTAGAAAAAAACCCAATTATTTTAGGCATAAAGATATTTATGATTTTGCATTGCAAAGCGTCCCATTGACTAACATGGATAGAACGTTCGATATCTGAACATTCTAACACGTGTAGCTGACGTCACAGCGGGCTCGCTGCAGCGGCCGCAGACACACCGTCTCTCCAGCAAAGCTCGTTACTGCTGGCTGCTACCATGCTGGGCTTTTCCAGGCAAATTTAAGCTTGTTCTGAAACTTTCCTTTAGTTCTCACTCTGCTCTGTATAATGATCAGCACACTGGAGGAAGTGGGGTTGCAAAATCCTCAAATTATCAAAATGGGAAATTCACCGTGGGAATTTATGGGAATGTTTTTCCCTTTGAGCCTTTTATGCTCTTCATCATCCATTGAAATATACTCTTCAGGACAAATAAAACAGGCTTTAGGATAATTTTAATAAAACTGAACTTTCTCTCTGATCTTTGTTATGAGGTAAAATCTTACATAAATTCTACACCAAAATAAAAATGCCCAATATCAAATTAATGTAAAAAAGGCTAAATTATGTTCAGCATCTTGATTTGAGGGAACTTTTTGTATTTAATCAAATGGTGGCACTATTTTGGGATTCTTACACATTAAACAAAAGCAAGGTCCCTTGCATTTTCATAAGTACATTTTGTAATTTCACTGAACCTAAGTTGAAATAGAGTATTGTTGAGTATTGTTAATGTCTACAATAAACTTAAGGTTTCCTTTTACATTTGCGTGGATATAATGACCTTATTGTACAAAACAAACCCAGTTATCAGCACATGCTGAAATGGCTAAGTGTCATAGTCTTTGAGGCAAAACGTACACATACAGTACTGAGTTTGAATACATCTTGTACATTTGCTAGTAAACACTGTTCGATTTGCAAGTGGGGACATCAAAGTACATCCTAATTAACCATTCTCTACAATGAGCGCATTCCCATTATATTAAAAAAATGTGTATCATCTCAACAGTAGACTTTTGACCAAAACCATATTTTGATTATTTTACACGTCATCACCACATCATCAAATTACCTCATCCATGAGAGCACTCGTCCCAGAGTTGAATGGCAGTCGCATGCAGATGGTTGCAGGCTTTCATTTTCCCGATGTGCAGGTGATGAAAGCTGCTCAGTGATGTTCTGTTGACGCTACGGGGTACCTAATCTCCCGTCCGAGACGTCAGAAGTCAGGACACCTCTGTACGTGGAACGGAGTAAACAGTGAAATGACCCAGCGATTAGGGAATTCTTTAAAGATAAGGAGTCGCCCTATTTGAGTCATTTTAAAGATGGCCCTCACGCAAACAGAACGGTGTACTCCCGTGTGTGGCATCTAGAAAAAAAGATGCTAAAAGATACAACGATAGCAGAGTTTTACCTTACTATTGCCCCGCTATCCTGAGCTGTGCCGTAACCTGCTACCTCCAAACGAGGCGACGTCCTGGAGCAGGGTGGGTCACGGGCTCGTATCCCCTTTATAAACGATTCGAAAAACAGATCCGACAGCAAAACTACACCGCTGAAAACAACCAACGCCTGCATTCTGCTTAAAATGAGCTTTAAAACAACACACACAAATAAAAATACTTTTTCCAAAACCAAAATCAAATATAAAAAGCACACTTAAAAAAAGTTAAATTAGTTACATCTATGCAGTGCTGAACATACGGAACATCTCACAGAATTAACTCAAGCTTCCCCACATGTTCTGTTGTTTTAGACCACTTTAATTAAAAAATACAAAGGTATTCAAGGGAGAACAAAGCTGACCATTCACAATTACCCTCCATCTCAGTGTGGCATTGATCCAGGGCAGAGGTGTCACAGTGGTTCTGCGATAGAGACTCGTAATCAGAGTGTAACTTCTCCAGACAGCAATAGCACCATTTCATTACTGACCCGCGTCAACCCCAACCCAACCATCTCAGCACTGCTAAGATAACACTTAAGACGTACACTCCATACCATTTCCCAAGACTGTGAAAGACTGCAATGCTGCACAATTTAACTGGCAAATTACACACTTACAGAACTGGTGCGGGAGAGGAGAGTCCCTTTGGGTATTAGACAGCTGTGTACTACATCTATACGATAATTCCCCTTCTGCTCCTACGTCCTCTTTTTGTTAAGTTGGTACCTTTAATAATGAAATAAAATCATGTGTTAAAATGTCTATACCCTGGATAAACAGACAATCTCGTGTCTTGTTCAAGTAAATCTTCTGCTTTTTGTTTCACAAAAAACAGGCGTCTGAAATTAATACAGTCATTACAAAAGAAGACTGAGGAAAAACATATTGCACCATTTTATGGCGGGTACCGGATGTAACAGAAAACAGTCAACATGGCAATAATATTCAACATACATTATAATACTCCTGGAGTGAAAAATGCATTTCGGACAAAAACTACATCAGATTTCACAATGACACAGGACCTGACTCAACCTCACTGCAAAGTGTTCTGACCTCAGAATGGCATATTTAAGAAATTTTTTTGTTATTCACGACATAAAATGTTTTGGGCAGCTCATCTCAAAGTTACGCGAGTAATACGAAAAGTAGCGCTTTCTTAAATACGTCATTCTTTGTTGAGGACAAAAGGCTTTGCATTTTTTTTCCATGAATCTGGCTTATATTTAGAACCGATCTGTATACACACTGAAGCACTAAATCTCTAACCATTTCAGGGAAAAAGCAAAAAGGAGAAGATTAAAAGTGGACCAGCCCTGGGGAAGCTGCACTCCATATGTAACCGTTCATCACCATGGTGATGGTAAACGTATGGCTTCAATAATAACAACAAAAAAAAAAAAAAAACCTTTTTTCTCCTGAGTGAATAAGTGCAACGTGCCTCGTTTTCAGCTCCTCTTTCCTACCAGCACAATAAATAAACCCAAAGCGGGTGGTAGTGTTATACTCATGTAGGCGTAAACCGGATGGGAGGGTGGCTCCTGTAATATTGATGTGGATCTTAACCGGATGGGAGGGAGGCTCCTGTAGTGTCAGATCATGTAGTTCTTCTTTAGAACCTCCAGGTACTGCTGCGTGGCGCGGGTCACTGGGTCCTGGTCCAGATTCTTCTGTGACCCGGCGGCCGAACCCACGGGTGGGAGACGAGCCGACCCCCCCTCCAGCTCCGCTGCAGCTGGCAGAGACACGGGCCATCAAATGCTGTTCTGAGATCAGTGCATGCTGCACGAACGCTCGCTGAACTAAGTTTTAACACTACCCTCAGCATAGGAAAAATACCACACCAAAAGGAAGCATGCTGCAGGAAAAAAGGAAAAAAAAAAAAAAAAAAAAAAAAAAAAAAACTTACCATCATCCAGCTCCCTTGATATGTTTTTTTCCAATTCATTCTGCATCTGGTGGAGAGAACACAGAGCAGGGTGGTGTGTAGGGAAGCTGTACTGCTCCGTGGCTCTGCAGTAGTGCTACAATCAACTGCAGCTGCTCTCATACACATGGGCTTATTGCAGGTGTAAATTTCACTGTAATGAGCTGAATGGGACAGCAGCAAGCAGGGCCATGGATACCAGCTAAAGGTCTGAAACTTGGATATTAAAAATGTCACCCCTCACAGTAAAAGCTATTAACATGCTCTGACTCTTACATTTCTGTAAGAAAAACAAACACATTCACAGTCAATAAAACCAGCAGCAACACACAGCTAAGCACACAGCAAGAGAGCTGTTTAACAAAAGAGGAATATTGTTCAGGACCACATTTTGCAAACAGCTGAAAACCTGCTTCACACAAAACACTTCAAGTTTAAAAACAGGAAAAGCATGCATGTAGAGCCCTTCTACCAGCTAAACACTGGGGTGATTGCAAGGACCTTAACGTAGCATGCTGCTAACACGATTTTTAGGGGATCTCAGTGGGAATTCTTAAACTACAACAAGCAGGAGATGATCTTGAGATGATCCCCTTCTTTGGGGACGACTGCAACAGTTTCCTTGTAGTGGTTTACTTAAATCCTACTTAATACAACACTATCAAAGGAGGAGTATCAGGGTTTAGCTGACCTTAATTGCCTCTCAATTGACCTAAATCCTGTGAAGTCATTAGAACACTCATGGGTATGCTCCATTTTTGCTAACGCTTGAAATGAACTTCAAAGATTAGCTACTGCCAATTCATTAGCCCACACTGCTGGAATATACCTCAAAACTGCCTGTGCCCCAAGAAAGTTCTTTCATGGCCTGACAAAAGGTATGACAAAGGGCTCCAAATGTAAAGAAGATACTTAAGGACTCCCCTCCCCCCACTACCCCAGAAATCAGCCTAGGGCAGTGTTTCTCAACCCTCTCCTGAAGGACCCCCTGCCCTCTCCTGAAGCTGCTTAATAACAAACTGATCATTTGAATCAGCTGTGTTGGAGCAGGGAGAGATCTAAAACATGTAGGGCAGGGGGTCCTCCAGTAGAGGGTTGAGAAACACTGGCCTAGGGTACTGCATGTTATAAATGCTGACCACACACCTTAACTCCTTATATTTGTAATATTACAGCCTTTCAATGATGATACTACAACTAATTTTTATTGATATGGGTAATTTCATTAAGCAGGGAGACGATATTCAGGTTAAGGAAAAATCAAGCATCACCATGTGAAAGGTGAAATCATCATTTAAATTAGGATGCATTGTAAAGTAATGTACACATAAAGAGGCTATCGTGACAGAATTACTGATGTAATATGCTCATAGACTAACCCTACCAATGTAAAAAATATGTTAAGATATTTGTCGTCGTGACGTATAACAAAATTCTCAGTCAGCAATAATTACGCTTGATATTGAGACTTCCAATTGCTTCCCTGCTCAAACAGGAAGGGTGCTTATTAACGGAACTTGTAGTAAACACACCCTCACAGTACGAGGGTCACTGAAAAATACAGTGGCTGAAAAGATCATCTCGTGCAACAGAGATAACCCTGTTGTAGTTTAGTCTCTAGAGGACAGTCTGAAAAAAACGCTACAGCTGGATCTAGGAGATGATGCCTAACAGAATACAGGATTTTCCCAGGATTTCATGTGAAAGCCAGACAAGTCTAATGCTCCTTGCAAAGGGTATCACAAGGTTAGAAAAGTAACAAACCAATGGGAAAGGGGTTGTTGCAATCACCCCATCATGTTTTAGCCCACACAGTAACGAGAACATCCCATCATTCTTTGAATGATACACTGTGTCTACATCACAGCTAAGCCTGACGCGTTTCCGCCTGTACCCTCCTTCATGGGGAGGTGTGATTCACAGGGACAGAGAGTGTTGGCAGGGACCTTGCAACTGACACAGGCTGGTCCCACGCATTAGGGGGAAATGTATCCTAAATATCATATAAGAATTGACAGCAGAATTTACACCAGTATACTGAGGACATTTCAAGGCTGTGACCCAAATAACAAGAGGAGATAAGCAACAACCCCTGAAAGAAGCTAAGAGCATGGAACAATGTGTTTATAATTCATGGTCATCGAGGCAACAAATCACTGAATTAAGCACTAAACCAGTCAACATAATCAATGCTGTGCCTTCACTCACAGTAAAACAAAGGATGGAAAGAGATATAATTTTGCACAAAAATGCCAGCACTAATTGCACAAGTCTGTATATTTACAGACAGAATAATTCAATAGCAGTGCCTCAAAAAGCAGCCCTCCAGTACCACACCCTAATCCCTAATCCCTACCTCTCACACACTGACATACTGCCTATGGCGTTACAGCACTAACTTTATCCTTAATAAACTTCTCCTCTCACAGAAGAACAAGACCACAAAAACAGGTTCATTAATCTACTTCTGTAAAACCTCTCTCGGTCTTCCTATGAAAATTTCTGATCACCTTACAGGCCACACTCCTGCATCCATGGAGCCCGGTCCTCTAAGCTCCTAAAGCTGGTACTGATGGAAAGTCCTAGGTACACATTTCCATCTCCTACTGTGTGGTGATCAGAGAGTAAGAGCTGCCACAAAAAAGGATCACAGGTGTCACAAGTGCAGGACAGAAAAGGGGGGCAGTCAGTCACACACCGCTACACACCTTGTCATGTATCTGGCTGAAGAGAGGAGAGGTGAGAGACAGACTTTTGAGCTAGGAGCTGAAGGAGAGCGAGAAACACAAGGCGTTTAGTGCGGAGTCCTGCCACAGGAAACAGAAAGAGAGAAACCAGCGAGGAAAGAGCCCGCAGGAGAAGCAGGGTAGACTTTCTCTCTGGAACACACCTGGTAACCCTGTAATGTAATGCTGTCCCCGTTTCAGTCTAAATTCAGGAGTGGACAGCTGGACATCACTCACTTACTGATACGGTTTTAGTTTTGTGCATTCCAGAACATTAAACTGCTGCCAAGTGGCTGAAGGTGATTGAAAATACAGACCCAAAAAGCATTACAGCCCTCGTCTTACAATACACGTGTACAATTTCTTTATCTTTTAAAAAGTAGTTAGTTTTATCAGTATTGTATGTAATGAAATGTTTTGGAAAAAATAACTTTAAAGTTCTTCCCTGACTGAGTGTAAATTAGTGCCCCACTCCTGACAGGATCATTGAACTGGCCTTTGCCAACAGAACTTCCATTCTGATGAAGAAATGGGCATTTCAAAATGTAAGTAATTTACAGCATGCCAAATTACAAAACAGGATTTCATAAAAATGCCCAGTAAAAGGTGATCATCATCTTAACAAAATAAGAAGTTGACTCTCAAGGGTCTCTACTTACACTATAAATGAGGGGATATATTCAGCTCACAACATAACATGATGTGTTTCATAAAATGGAGTTCATGATTCAAAATTAACATAATGTGATATTCCCCAAGAAATGATGTTGATAGGAAAACAAAAATATAACAAGTTTTCTCTTCTCTTCTTTCAAACCTTATTTCTTTCGCTCATTCATATATCAAACCCTATTAATATGCCAAATTCTTCGTATACCCCGGTTTTGGGCGCCATATCACTTTTATAAAACTGATCCCGAATTGGCTGATGTTAAGATTACTTTAGTAATTAGTTAGTAATTAGTAAATTGTTAATTACATGAAACTGCCAATGAAAGTAGTACCTAGCCTGTTAGGATACTGTTGCTACAGTAACATTCTGAAATCTAAATGGATTCATTAGCTTAACAATGAATGAGCTAGCTAACCAGGTAGATTTGGAGATACCTCTGAAAGGGATGTAAAATTTTTCCACTTTTCCAATGTGCAATGATATTAAAACAAACAACAGTAAATTGATTTTTTTTTTTCTTTATCAGTGAATACTGTCTAACAGGTACTGACTAACAGGAACTATGGACCACAATTATATAATTGTAATAAACTGTGATATAAAGTTATATTAAGTACTTTGTAATGGACAGAAAGAGCAAAGCTAGTAATATTAAAAAATATGAAACATTTTTGGGGAAAAATGTACACTACATTCTAGCCAGTATTAATCCAAGATGCGGTCATTTTGATTTTCCAATTTCACAGAATTTGATATTACAATATTTCTTGCCTAATATAAATCAACTATTGTTGATTGAGGTAACGCAATTTACATTTACTACTGCAGGTGTGCACCTGTGGAAGTAATGTTAGCAAATGAGGGAAAGTGTTTCAAGACAGCAAAATACAAAAAACAAAAAAATGCATTGGATAAAGATGAGAAACAGAACTGGTCATTTTCAACTGCATTTTTTTCTGCAAAAAACAGAAAAGTAATGGCTCTATAAATCAAAAGTCCCTGCAGTGAAGAGTCGGTGAACTGCCCAACCATCTGTTACTATCTGGGTGACAGAATATGAGGAAATGGGAAAACATACACTCTCTAGCTTACACGTGACACTGTTGACATAAAGCCCATACTCACGCAGCTGTGCAGGCATTAACTCTGCACGCTAATCTCAGGCCTTTCCTCCAGTGTTTCTCCTACAGAGGCGCGGTGTTGATGTAGCTCACCTTGGCCAGGTAGGCCTCCACCTTGCCGCTCTGCGACTCGGCCATGGGGCTGAGGAAGCTGCCCCCGAGGCCCAGGCTCCTGCTGAGGGGCCCCAGGGTGGCCCCGTAGGCCCCCACCGAGCCCAGCTGGCCCACGTCCAGGGACGGCCCCGGCAGGCCGCCGTTGACGATGCTGCTGGCGATAAACGACTTGCTGCGCTGCCGTTCGCTCAGCAGCCTGGTGTTGGCCTCCGCCAGCCGCTCGTTCGACCTGCCGGGGGCACAGGCAGAGTTACGCACGCAAGACACACCCCACGTCCTGCGCTGGAGCGGAGGTGCGAGATGCAGAGGCAGGCAGAGTAAGGGTTAGCGTGCAGAGCCACAGGGACCTGTGTTTGAACCCCAGATGAGACTCTGTGGTTGCTCCTTTCATTAGGGATCATTAGGGATCAGTCAACCCTGTAATACTTGAGCTAAACAACACATATTTTGTGAAATATTGAAAGACATAAAAATGGAAAGCTACTGCAAAAAAACTGCAAACCTCTCACACAACGGCGTCCTGTGGTGACACGCTCACCAAACTGGGATACAGATGTTATTTCCAGCTGCACTAGTACAGCATGGTGATGTATTCTAAGTAGGGAAAACGCAGCTGCCAGGCTGCAGTCGGGTCCTGACCTCTCCAGTTTGGCGGCGAGGGACTTGCGCAGCCGCATCTCCTCGGCGTACAGCTGGCGGTACCGCTCCAGCTCGGTGTGGGTGGAGTCCCTCTGGGACAGGCTGTCCTGCTGGCTGCTCCTGACCCGGCCCAGCTCGCCCTCCAGGTCCCGGATTCGCTGCTCCAGCTGGCTGCGCAGGCTCGCCTCGTTGGCCGCTTTCAGCTGCTCCAGAGCCTCGTGGGACGCGGCCTGCGTCTGTGACGTACACCGGGAGGTCACAGGGTCAATGCCCAGACTCGGGGAAACGAACCCCGCGCTGTCGGGGGGAAAGGCGCGCGGGCCTCACCTGCAGGAAGAGGTTGACCTCCTCCAGTTTGTGCCGAATCTCCTGCCTGGCTCGCTCCTCCGTTTCGCGGCGGTACTGGTCGGCTTGGTTCTGGTCCAGCATGCTGGTCTCCACCTGCCGGCGCAGGCCCGATAGCTCCTCCTCCAGCTGCCTCTTGCTCCTCTCCAGCCGCTCGTGACTCTTGCTCAGGGTCTTGAGGGAGGAGAGCTGCTCCTTCAGCTCGGTGTTCACCGCCTCCAGCCTGCTGCTCTTCAGGGCCTCCTTCTCCAGCTGTATGGACAGCTCATCCACCTGCGGGCCCAACCGCCATTACAATCAACCCAAACCGCCATTACAATCAACACAAACTCACCTGCAGGCCAAACCGCCATTACAATCAACACAAACTCACCTGCAGGCCCAACCGCCATTACAATCAACCCAAACCGCCATTACAATCAACACAAACTCACCTGCAGGCCAAACCGCCATTACAATCAACACAAACGGCCATCACAATCAAACCAAACGGCCATCACAATCAACACAAACTCACCTGCACTGGCCTGCCTTAGTCAAAATCAATCCCATCCCACCTGCAGGCCCAAACTCATCTGCCAGCCCAACCACCATCAAAATCAGCCCAAACTGCGCTGGCCTGCTTCAGTTATGATGACTAGCCCTTTAGTGCAATATTCAACTATTCGAAATTTATCTTGAACTGCAGCCAGACTGAAGGTTTGATTCAATCAGATGTTAGTCTGTGGGGTGCAAATTCCTAATGATCTCCAACAACATAAAAAGCACCAGCGGTCACTGACCCTGGCCTTCATCCTGCTGACGGAGGCCTCCATGTCCAGGTGTCTCTCTCCCCTGAAGCTGCTGAGAGGAGAGCCCTGCTCCCCACCATCCTGATCCCGCAGCTTCTTCTTAGCTGTTTTCACCAGAGTCCGCAACCTGCAAACATCACAGAGCTCCATCACACGGATTCATTGTCACCAATCACAGAGCTCCTTCACACAAACTTCACCACTCACAGAGCTCCATCATATGACTCCCACCAATCACAGAGCTCCATCACAGAAATATCACCAATCAGAATCTCATCACAGATACAGCTCACACTCTCATCCAGGGGAAGTGATCCACAAATTTGGGCAGTGATAATACTAATACTAAAGTACAATGCGTGTCTTTATGCATGGTAAGACTTTTAACAATACCTCTAAACCCCACACAGAGTGCAGTAATGTACAGCACATGTCCCTGTGTTTCACCTGTACATTTCTTTCTGCAGGTCTGTATTTCTCTTCATCTCCTGCTCCAGTCTCTGGTCCACTGCCTTCTTCTGCTCCGCAATCTTCTTCGCCTTCTTCCTCTCAATCTCCATCTGCAGCGCAGTCAGAGCAGGATAGCACCACCAATGCTCCAGTGCATAAACATGGTGTGTGTAACGCTGAAGTGCCACAGAACATCGTGTACAGGGCTTTTCTGAATTTCAGGGGACACTTTTTTTCAAGAATACAAGGCTCTGACGAAGTGTTGTACTCAATACAGTGATGCAAATGATGATGTTGGATATTGCACACACTGGATATAGTTATTTTATTGGAGACATCACCATACTTTTGCTGGTTCTGGCATGGTGGTGGGCTACAGAGGCAGTCTACCTGAGAATACAGCTCTCCCTTTTCCTTCTCCAGCTCGGCCAATCGTAGACCCAGTTTGGAGCGGGTCTTCAGCTCCTCCTCCCAGAGCTGATGAGAGCCCTCAGCATTGTGGGATAGCATGCTCTGCTTCTGTACCTGGGAGAATCACACAGTTGTCTACACACAGTGAAACTACAGCTCTCAGCACTGCGGGCTACGCTCTACAGATAAGTACAGACACAGTCAGGGACAAACCTCTCGGTTGAGCTGATCTTCCAAATTTATCTTAGCTCCTTGTAGGTCTGTGACCAAATCCTCCAAACGATTCCTCACCTGTAGAAGTAGAGACAGAAACGCTATGACATAACACGTGTGCATGACTTATTATTACAGAAAGGTCAAAAACTGAAACCAGAAACCAGTCTAAAATCTAGAGGACAGCAACATGCATGAAGGTCATGTGAAAAGGTGTTTATGAAAAGAAATCAGTCAAATTTGACTACACCACCACCAAAAAGAGTAAAAACAAATCCAAATTCAAAGACATTCACAACAACCCTCTGCATTGACTGTCTTCCAATCAATATCTTTGAATTTGAGAACAAATACACCCACACCCAGATTTCTACTTTACATTTGTTAACAACAGAACCAATCATAAAGTAGGTACTGTTCCGAAGAAGTTCCAGAAACAGATCACTAAAGGAATTATCCAGCATCACTACAAAGTAAATACAAACCCTTCCATCAGGTGAAGATTCTGATGTCTGTAAAAAGATTAAATGTCTTTTATTTAAGTTAATCTTAAGTGGCTCATTTGAAATCTTATTATAATGCACACAGCAGGAACTTGTGTGGTTCATGACAACGTTGAAGTACGTCCACGTATTTCTACGAACACACACCACACAGGCCTGTACTGACTGGCTCTGACAGAAAAACCAGGCAATGATTTCTGGGATTTATAAACACTCAAAGGATTCCTGTTTTCATTCATTTCTGGTGCCAAACACACATAATCTGCATATCTTAATTTCACCCCTGACCTGCTAACAGACTTTGCTAACTGTGGTTGGAAATGTTATGATCTGCTATGTGACTAGTAAGTATGGAAAAATGAAACAAAAAAAAAAAAAAACATCACGCTCACCGCTGCAGCCTCCTGGGCTCCTTTCTGCAGGACCTCGATTTTGTTGGTTTGCTGCTTAGCTGCGGCTTCTAGCCGGGCGTTCTCAATCTCCAGCCTGCAGAGAAGCAGCAGACGACACAGAGTTGGATGGTGTGCGTGTGTGTGCGTGCGCGTGCGTGTGCGCGTGCGTGTGCGTGTGCGCGTGTGTGCGTGTGTGTGTGTGTGTGTGTGTGTGCGTGCGCGTGTGTGCGTGCGTGCGTGCGTGCGTGCGTGTGTGTACCTCTGCACTGCTTCCTCCAGCTGCTTGATGGTCGTCTCTGTGGCGGCGGACACTGACAGCACTTCCTGCAGCTTCTGGGCCGAGGCGATGACCTCGCGCTCTTTGTCGTCTAGCGCCCCCTTCAGGCTGTGGACGCGGCGCTCAGACTGGACACACTGGTCCTCGCTTTCCTGCAGCTGAAAAACAGAGCCGTGATCCTGTCTCCATACTCAGCGACTTCCTGTCAGCACCCTCACCATACTCAACAACTTCCTATCTGCACCCTCACCATACTCAACAACTTCCTGTCTGCAAGCTCACCATACTCAACGACTTCCTGTCTGCAAGCTCACCATACTCAACGACTTCCTGTCTGCACCCTCACCATACTAATCATCTCTTATACACCATCACCATACTGAACTTGGAATTTGTAATATCATAGTACATAACTTTCAGTTAAACTAAAACTCACAGCACAGACGGCTGCTACATTTTGGAGTCCACAATGGGCTCACCAGCTCAAACAGCTCCCTTCTGTATAGTCATTTACAAGCACATGGTTTTGAGATGTCATGTTGCACTGACAGTAAGACTGAGCTCCACCCCCTCCTTATCCCTGAGTGAGAGCCCCACCCCCTACCTTTCCCCTGAGTCTATCCATGTCCTTTTGCAGGCGAAGTTTCTCCTCCTCCAGGTCGCTGCGGTAGCGACTGTTCACTTCAAGCGACGCCTCGCACATGGACAGCTTCTTCAGGGCGTCGGCCAGCTCCTGCTGCAGCTGCCTCACCGTAGCCTTCACAGATCAACAGAGCGATGAGAGAATCGGATTAAAGCGGTAAATATAATCGCGCTCTCTGCCCTGGCGCGCAGACGGCCTCCGTCACCGTTAGCCCGGCTGCTCCTACCTCTCGCTCGGTCCTCTCCTGCTCGTGCCGGTACACCTCCTCCCGGAGCTCCGCGTTCTTGGCCACCAGCTCCTTGCTCCTCTCCTCCACCATGTGCACCCTCTCCTCGCTGTCGGCGCGCAGCTTGGCCAGCAGGTCGCCGAAGCGCTCCTGGGCGTCGGTGACGGCGCGCTCCTTCACCGCGCCCTTGCAGTGCGCCTCCTCCAGCTGCTGCCGCAGAAGCATGTTCTCGCTCTGCCCCCGCGCCAGCCGCTCCTGCACCGCCTCCTGCCGCGCCGCCGCCTTGCTGCACTGCTCCCTCTCGGCCAGCAGGGCGGCGTCCAGCTCCCGCACCCGGGCCTGGGCCTGCTCGCAGTCCCGCTGCACCGCCTCCAGCAGCACGGTCTTCTCGGTGAGCGCCAGCGTGGAGCGGTGGCACTCGTTCTCCAGGCTGTTGGCCTTGGACTCGGCCTTGCCCAGCCGCTGGGACAGCGTGTGGATGGACTCGCGCTGGCCCGCCGCCTCGCTCCGCCCCTTCTCCTGCGCCCGCTGCCACTCCTCCCGCTCCCGCTGCAGGGTCCGCTCCGCCTCCGCCCGCAAGGCCTGGCTGCGCTCCGCCTCCTGCAGGGCGGAGCCCAGCCGCACCCGCGCTGACTCCGCCTCCGCCTCCAGCCTCTCGCGGGCCTGCCGCTCGTGCTCCAGCCGGGCGGCCGCCACCGAGCACTCGGCCTTCAGCGCCGCCAGCTGGCCGTTGTACTGGAAGACGGTCTGCGCCAGCGCCTCCTCGTTCAGCTTGAGGTCACGCTTGGCGTCCTCCAGCCGCTCCCTCAGGGCCTCGCTCTCCTCGGAGAGACGGCCCTCCTCCTGCCGGCTGTGGGCGCGGGCCCGCTCCAGCTCCTCCTGCAGCGAGCGGTTCTGCTGCAGCAGCTCCCTCTCCCGCTCGCTCGCCTCCGACAGCTGCGACACCGCCTACTCGCCCCGGGACACCACAGCGGGAGAGGGGGGTTAGCGACTGCTGCTCATACTCCACCACACACGCATGCACACACACTCAAACAAATACACACATGCACGCGCACACACACACATACATACACACACTCAAACAAACACACACACACACGCACGGCAGTGTTCTTCTCCTGCGACTCTGTACAGAATCATGTCTCTTTGACACAGTATAGAGACATGATTCAGTCGATGCTACATGCCTCCAATGTCATGTTACATAAAGATGGTGGCTTTTTCCTTTTGATGAAGAAGCTCCCAAATTTCAGAGGACAAGTGACAGTAATGGGGTTTAAAACTATGCTTGAAAAGGATGGCTGCACAACCAGTGAGGCCATTACCCCAATGGCTTTAAAACCAGTGAGGGCATTACCCCATTGGCTGTAAAACCAGTGAGGGCAGTGCCCCATTGGCTTTAAAACCACTGAGGGCATTACCCCATTGGCTTTAAAACCACTGAGGGCATTACCCCATTGGCTTTAAAACCAGTGAGGGCATTACCCCATTGGCTATAAAACCAGTGAGGGCATTACCCCATTGGCTGGGTAATCAGTGAGGGTGTCGTTTACCTCACTGCTCTTGCTGAGGTTTCTGCGGTTCTCCTCCTCGATCTCCTTGTGTTTGCGCAGCTGGGAGCTGAGCATTCCCTCCTGCAGGGCCCGGGCGCTGCGCTCCTGGCTCAGCATACGCTGGGCCTCGCTGCGGTCTTCCTCCAGCTGCAGGACGGCCACCAGTCACCACACAGACACGGACTACCCACAATGCATCACTCTCACTACACACCACGCTGCCACAAAACCGCTTACTGTGTCTGACTGTAAATATGTGGAATGTGTGAGGGCTGAGCTGTGAGTGTGTGAGGGCTGAGCTGTGAGTGTGTGAGTGTGTGAGGGCTGAGCTGTGAGTGCGTGAGTGTCTGAAGGCTGAGCTGTACGATGCTGGCTGTGTAAGGGCTGACCTGCTTCATGTTGTTGACGAGCGCCCTCATCTCCAGCTCCAGGTTCCTCATGGCGAGCTCCACCCTCTGCCTCTCCTCCGACTCCGCCCGTAGCTGCTCCTCCTTCTTGCGCTGCTGCTCCCGGCTCTTATCGTACAGCATGGCTGCATTCCTGTGCTTCTCCTGCTCCTGCTTCAGCGCGAACCTGCGTGTGTGTGTGTGTGTGTGTGTGTGTGTGTGTACGTGTGAGTGTGCGTGTACACGCATGTGTGTGTGCGTGTGTGTGTGTGTGTGTACGTGTGTGTTGGAGGGGAGGGGCAGTTAGAGATCTGGCTTCAAAGCACGAATCACAAACCCCTGGAGCCCAACAGCCCCACACACCGCTACCCAGAAATCAACGGTGTGAGAAAACTATTAATTACAAAGCTATTTATAACACGTATCTCATACACGCACACGGCGCTGTCAGAGACGGCGCGGGTGAGCAGTTTTCACCCGTGGCTTTGCAGAGACACGCGTCACACTGCTGCCGATACTCAGCGTGTACCTGTGGAAGGTGAGGTGACGGACAGGCTCACCTGAGGTTGCTGAGGTCGGTGTCCAGCTCCACCTGCCGGCGCTCCAGGGCAGACCTGCTGTCCCGCGTCTCCTCCAGGAGCCGCCTCAGCTCCGCCCGCTCCTCCTCCAGCTGGGACACTTTGTCAGCCAGCAGGCTGTAGCGCCCCCTCTCTCTCTGGATGGTCCGCTCGTACTCATGGAACATGTTCTGGAGCTTCACCATGGTGACAGAGTCTGGCAGGGGAGTCACATGTCATGGCCTGTGGTGCTGTACCCTCTCGACCATCACAAAAACACACATCCTCCTTTTCCCACAGCGACTTCCACATGCACAGGTAAGCTTGCCATCATTCCCTGAAGGAACTGCAATTCATCTTTAAGCATACATTTCAGGCTTTTATCTATGTTTACCTTTATTATGATGTCACACAACCAGGTGATGAAAAAAAACAATATTTCCTTTATTGTCTGTTTAAACATCAAAACTTTGTGCCTGACTGAGCAACTTAATTTGAACTATGTACAAGCTATGTAAAATAAACTGCAGTTGCTCACTTTACTGGCTATTCAAGAATTATTTAATGTCTACTGAGAAATGTTTACAGTCGTTTGATACAAACACTTCTGTAGCTCATGCATTACATCCATTTCATTAGCTAACAGTGTTCATTTTGATTGGCTAAAACTGAAGAAAAAAGCACATTCCATTCTTCACCTTTATATTCAAACCAGGATTAATGTTGCAAATAATCCCACCAATGTTGATAATGTGTGTCTCAACGACATACGCATTTACAATAATGACATCATACTGCCACATGTTTTAAATACAAAGGTCTTTCCCTCCTGTGTGTTCTCATTCTGTTGGTCTGTGTAAAATACCTGTCCTGTCTTCGTGAATGTAACGATATGTTTTGCACCCCGCTTGCTACCCTGCAGCATTTCAGACGCACCTATAGAGGAGGAGTGGAGCTGCTGTATGAGGATGGAGGCGTTGCGGTAGCCGGAGGTGGGAGAGTCCACCTCCTCAGTGGCCGTGTCGGAGGACTGGGTCAGATCATCAAAGTCATCCACCATCTCCCCCTCATCAGGCCTACAAAACTGGAATCACACACATTAAACACCACAGATATCACATCAAACCTCATAGATATCACACATCAAACACCACAGATACATTACACAACATATCAAACACCGGATATCAAACACCATAGATATCACTTCACAGATATCTAACAATATAGCTATCACTCAACACAGATGTCAAACATCAAACACCACAGATATCACATATCAAGCACCAGATATATCGCATATTAAACTCCACAGCCATCACCTCACAGATATCGCACATCAAACTCATGACCAAGTCGCTGCAAATACCACCCACACATGATTGCTCACCACAAACTATGGACCCTGTCACAACACACAAATGCTCTGCTGCTCCCAATGTTTAAATTGCTTTAGTTAATTGCATACACTCGAGACTTATTTTTCTGTTTTTATTATTTTTCTGTTATATAATATATGTGAATATGTGAATGTGAGCTTGGAAATGGAGAAATGTGAAATGGAGGATATCCTTCTGTCAGGCTCTTACCTTGCGTATAGGATTGTCCATCGCTGCAGACCTACAGGAGAATAAGGGAACAGCCAGCAGATATTAATAACCTGCATTCCTTACTTCACAGACAGCACTGTGAAATCTATCAGTGCATGGAGAGAAAGATGGTCTTTTTCCCATGACGGTATAATGCAGTATATTCGCACAACTGTGACTGTCACTCAAAAAGCCAATAATCACCAAAATAATTGGGGGAAAAAAAAATTCAAAAATTACTAATAAGGATCCGAAATAAAAGAAAAACACCCATTCCCAATTTATCACCCAACACCACTGTTCACCAACACCCCAGCGTTAGTAGAGCAAACCCAGAGAGCGCAGCGCATACTGCATATATACCTTCCATCCTCCTCAGAGCCCTCACTGACTGTACTGTCTTCAAACACAGACAGGGGATCTCCGTTAGCATGGGCAGCGCGCTTGGGCTCCACAGGGGGGCGCTGTGTCATCCTGCCACCTGAATCTACACCGTCTCCTTGCTGCTGCAGGGCCAAACCCGCACTAGAAGAGCACAGACCCAGACCTCGCGTTACAAGTGGCCCCACCCACACCTGGCAGTGAATGGCCGATCGCTGCCAGCTCTGGCCCTGCGTGATACATCATGGCGCTCCGCCAGTGCCACGCCCTTCAGCGGACTGAGAGAAGCGCATGGAGCGTTTAGCACAGCGTGAGAGCTGACGCACCATTTCAAGAACAAGCAACCAGTAAGACACAAAAGAATAGCTGAAACCATACCGAGCAGGACTTTCAGGCACATAATCTGCCTCAGGAATATTAATGACAGCTTTCCTTTCTCTAATAAAGCTGTAGTGGCAGATGGTGTCTTATTGGCTTTCACCGAGATACATGGTAACTTTGACTCGGCTGTTTTTGCCGTTTGCCAAGCCAGCTAACTGGCTACATTTAGCTAGCTATAAGTTGAGATCTAGTTTTCTTATGACAACTGTATTATTGCAGAACACCAGCCACTTAATCTGCTCTGTGGTCAACTAGCTGACAACACACACTCTGACACTACAATTTACTCCCACCCCAACATTACGTGGAAACACAGTCATCCTCCTCCCTGTACCTCTTAGGGATTTTCAGGCTGTCCCTCTCTGTAGGTGTGTCCCTCATCTTAAGAAGCTGCTCCTTTGAAGTATGCCCGTTGCCCGTTTCTGCTCCGAGCTGTCTTTGGCTGCTTTGGTAGGCTTTCACAGTTTGCGATTTGTGCACACATTGTCTGTTTGATCCTCCAACATCCCACAATCCACCTGATTTCTGCACCTCCAAAACGTTTTTCTTTTCCCCACCGACCTGGAAGCACAGAGGGAATGTTTCTGAGAAGCAGAAAAACTAGCATGCCATGGAATTTTAATCACCTCTGCATCCACAAGGACATGATTTAGATGCATCAAAATACAGAAATTTAAACAAAAAAAACGTCACTGCAGGCCAACAAGACAACAGAAACTTTTCTCTCATTATTTTCCAATAATTTGATATACACCATTGCACAGCATGCAAGCATTGGGTAATACATCCAACAGCCATCATTCAAATCATTCTGATGAGAGAATGGTTTAGTTATGGATAAATGGATGTATCTACGTATTACCATTTAAATGTGAACATGCAAAGAACACACAAGCTAAAGACACTCATACATTACACTAACATTCAGCTGATCACACTGCAGAACACCACTCTACTGAATCCTTCTTTTTGTTAAGAAAGAAGTTTTTCCACACACATGTCAAATAAGATGAACTCAGTTCATATGATAAAACAAAATATGACTTAGGCCCAGCATCAATCTACCTCCAACGTGCATTGCACCTGACTGTGAAGTCAAAATTAAAGTAGTATCGTTTTATTGTTACCGCAACATATTTCTGACATCTACAATAAAAAATAAACTGTCTGTGTGAGGGAAAAAGCCAGCAAATGAGTTAATGCAGGCCAAAGCTCATGGTGGATAGATTCAATCTAGGCCCAGATCAGGAAACACTTTCTTTGCTTCCACATGCAGTTACTCAAGCATATTCACACACGAAGGAAATATTGAATCTAAACTATGACACACAGTTCGACTGATGTGTGAAAAAGGCCCACGTGACTGTTTAAAGAACGCAGGAATGCATTGTGGGTATGAGCTCAGATGCTCTGTATGTATGATCTTCACAGCCTGACAATATGGAGGCCATGGTTAATGGGAGCCAGTGGGGGGAGGAGCCATGACTCAAGGCTGACACGAGAAGGACGAAGACCACATGGTGACACAGGAGGCCACTCGGACAGATGGAGGGACAGAAGAATAAAACGCTAAAGCGGTCCTGTGGAACCAGACCGAAAGGAAGCGGACACAAAAGGCAAACGTGACGACACAATGTAGCGTGTGAACTGACGGTGGAGATGGAGCATCCGAGAAACCAGGTTCACAGAGAGAAGGAGAGCGAGCTGTGAGAGGAGGATCAGAGGATGGATGTCTGAAGATGCATTAATAACACAGAAGAGAGGTGGAAATGTGGGGTTTTATCTCCCGTCACAGAGGGCGCCCTTTGTCACAGACAGCGGGGGTGAGGGGACGGGAACGCAGCCGAGAGCAACAGGCCTCAGTCCTCTACCTCTTTCTGCAGCTGCTCCTTCTCCTTCTCCAAATCCAGCAGCACCACCCTCAGCTTCCCTACCTCGCGCTCGAACCTGTGCCGGTCCTCCTCGAGCTCCTCGTCTGAGTAGCGCGGGGGGGCCGAGGGGTTGGCGTGCTGGGAGGGGGCGGGGCCAGAGGCGGGGGGTGGTCGGAGCAGGTCCTCTGTGAGCGTGGGTCTCTTCACCTCCTCCTCCACCTCTCTGCGGGTAATCCCCCTGCCTGTGCTGAGTATGGCCCCCGCGCCGGAGGCGTTTTCACTGGCGGTAGAGCTTTCAGAGTCATGTTTGGGGTTCCCTCCCCCACAGTTCTCATAGTCGCCATCAAAGTCAGTGTCATCGTCGTCAAGGTGACTTCCTGCACCGTGCTGAGGAGGAAGGTGCCTCTTCTCCTGAGGATTGATATTGCTGTCGCCAGAGGGGCACAGCTCCCCCTGCTGGCTGCTTTCTGCACTGACAGGGTTCTGCGGTGTGTCACCCCTTGGCTCCGCTTTTCCCTCAGACCGAGGGCTCTCTGCTGGCTCAGTCACGGAGTCCTCGAGCCCCGACTCCCTCTGCTCAGGAATGGGCAGCAGGGCGGCGCTCTTCGCTCGGGCCGCAGGCCGTACGATCTCCTCTTCCTCACTGGACTCTTCCTCTGCGGTTCTGTCCACAGCCTCTTCCTGTTCCTCTTCTCTGCTTGCTCCTCCAAGGTTCTGCCCAGGGCCTTCCTCTGCAGTTCTGACCAGAGCCTCTTTCTCCTCCTCTTCCTCTTCCTCCTCTTCTCCCTCCTTTCTACCTGCTCCCAGTACAGACTCTTTCGGCACGGTCTCTCCAAACTTCTCCTTCAGCTCGGCCGCTACGCTCTTGAATTGGGACTTGACCTCCCTTTTCTCAATCTCCACCCAGATCTTTTCAAAGCGCTTGTCCCACGTCACTTCCTGCTGTTCCTTGCCAGCTCCGCCCCCTACACAGCCTCCAATCTCCTCCGGATTGGCCTGAGTCTCTGAATCCACAGTGCCAATGTGGTACGGGCTACTCACGTTTAACTCTGAGGTATCGAACACATTCTTCTCCTTTGACAGCGTAGGTGGACAAAGAAATAGAGTTGCAACTGAATAAAAAGGCAAGTATTCATAAAATGTTATGCACAACAGAGCTTACTGTGGACCAAAAGCTGCTCACAGAATACTCGTGATAATACAGAACTAAAGACAATCTGCATCTGTATTTACTTTCAACACAGTCCTCTCTGCTTCACGCACCAGTGATCCAAGATCCAAGAAGAACTGAATACCTTCCGAGGCAACACTGGGTTATATTAAAGACTAGTAACTAACACCACACCGTTAACTTTCAGAAATGAAATTTAAAATTAATCACAGATTAACATTCATCTTACAACAGTCTTCAGTTACTCATAATCCTGTATCACCAGTATTTGCAGAACTAATCCTCGCCCACCTTGTGCTGCTCCTCTTCTGGGTCCACACTGACATCACTTCCTCCATCCTGCTGTGGGGACCGCTGACGTGGGGGGGTACCTGACGGTGAGAGGTGCTCAGACTTTACCCCTTTAACCCGCTACCCTGTGGCAGAAGTGATGTTCTGACTGAGAGATGTGACTTCCCCAGGGCTGTGGTGTATTTTAACTGACCTTGTTTAGATATGGCTTTGCTTTCTGGAGCATTTGGCTGCAGGATCCCAGGCTTTCCTGGACTGGAGCCTGGGGTAACACTTTCAGAATCCCAGTCTGACTCTGAAAGTACAGGGAATGACAGCTTTTATTACAACAAGGAACTGTACAACGGCGTCCTGCACTTCTTCAGTTTAATAACTATTTACTGCACTACACAAATGATGCTGTTTTTAAGGACAACTGTTCAGCTGTATGCTTACATTGCAGTAATGTTTCTTGGCATGACACTTGTCTGTCGTATTACCGACTGCTCTGTGGCTGTGCTACTTTTCCTCCCGTGATACTAAATTATTCTATTTAAGTTGTCTTGTCATGACAAACACAGTCACTGGATAGAAGCATCACAGATACCACATAAATACATAGCACCAGAGAAAGATCACAAGCTGACATCACAAGCTGCCGTCCTGCACTGATCTGAGGACAGACAGCCCGTACCTTCCTCACTCTCTCCTTTCACAAGCTGCCATCCTGCACTGATCTGGGGACAGGGAGATCGTACCTTCCTCACTCTCTCCTTTCACAGGCTGCAGTTTCCTGGCACGGGGCTGTGGTTGCGGTTGCAGTTGCAGGGATGAGCGAGGGGTCAGGCTGCGAGGGCTGGGCAGAGGCAGAGGCAGAGGCAGGGTCGGGGTTGGGGAGGAGGGCGGTCGCTTCTCGGGGGCGGGGGCAGGGGTAGTGGCGGAGGGTGGGGCGGGCTCGGGCGAGCTCTGGCTCAGCTCCTCTTCCCGGGGGGAGGCTGGCTTGCGTGCAGGGACGGTCCTGCTGGCTGTGCTCGCCGAGTCCCAGTCAGACGCATCTGCGGGGGGAGGGGAAGGAGGGACCGCATCACAACCGCATCACGACCGTATCGTTACCACACACAACCATAACGACCATAACGACAGTTCAAACTCACTGCTACACTGAGGACCACTGACCACTCCACGCAGACAGAAAAGCTATCCAACTCCCTATCTACCCTATCTGAGCGTATCTGACTGCTCCACACAGGGGGAGACACACAATGGAACAGCACACAGGAGCATCACAGGGGCCAGGACCCGCACTGACCTGCCGGGGGTTTGGGGCTTTCTTTGGTGGGAAAATGAAAACGAAAGCGAAAAAAGAAAACACAAAACAAGACAGAGCACGCATGCATAAGCCCAGCCAGGTGTGACGAGAGAATCAGGCACGTAAAAGTAAAAAAACGCACTCATAAACAAAACAATTACCTTCGAGATCATCAGCATCATCCAAGCCAAGCTCTTCCATTAAATCTGGTAAACAATCAGAAAGGGAGGCACAGAGTGAGAAAACCAACAAAAGTATCCATCATGCACAAAAAAGCTCAATAAAAAGAAGCACTTTGTTACAGAGAGCAGTAGTGCGTTAGCGTTAGCTACCTGATTTTTTTTCAGCGCCGGGTTTAGGTCCAGCTGATCTCGCTGGCACAGACGCTGGCTGCGGTTTCAGCACCTCAAGCTGCCGAACAGAAAAGACGCGGTTTCACACCAGCTGCTTCTGCAGCTCACGACGACAAACACTGAGATCAACAGCCGAACTTACCTTCTTCTCCACACCGCTAGTTCTTGAATCTGGAAGAAGGAAAATAAAAATTCAGCTTTAATAAGCACACACCTGTGAAACAGACACTCAGAGACCGCTGGAGTCAGTGCTGAGATGTGAAACGGACATTCGAAGACCAATACAGAGATGTGGGCCGATACACATGCCCGTGCGTACTTAAGCATTGCCCAATCGGCTTCTCTCCATGCAGACGATCACAGGGTTACAGCGGAGTATGAGGATGGGGTATGAGAAAGGCCAGCACAGAGGGGGGTTAATGGTAAGCTCGGGGTTGCCATGGAGCCCTGCATGCGCACGGTCACGGTACGGTTAGGTTATGGTCAGTGCGGTCAAATGGAGCCCTGCATGTACTGTGTCACTGCACGGTTGGGTTATGGTCAGTGCGGTCATGATGAGGTGGAGCCAAGCTGCTGCCTGTGGCGTCCATACCCAGAGCTGTACGGCTGCCCGCCTGGACTACACTCCTGGGAGACTCTAGATTAGCCATCCTAAAGTTTCTTGATCCTCTTAAGAAAGAAGGAACGTAAAACAGGTCTACGGAAAGGAGTTTGATACAAATTCCGTTAAAATTGGGTACCAGTATTTCTTCAACACATTTCACAAAGTCATTCACCATAAAATGCTTTAATACTGTGCATATATTGCACTCTATGCTGCAAAACCAAACAATCAAATACATATAATGTATTTCAAGCATGTTACAATCCATTCATTGATAACCAAATTCAAATAAATTTATCAACAATTTAACATACAACTAACTGATTTCAGCCATTACAGTATGCACTTGAGCACTTGAGCATATACCATAATTATAGCTGTAATTTATTTAACTTGAGTGTATCATTTGGATTCAATGAAAAAATAATACACTACATAGTCTGGCTTAGACCACAGGTTCTTAGAGCGTGAAATGATGGCCACTGAGATGATTTTGAAGAAAGCGTAACTACAGAACGCTGCTCTGTCAGGCCGCTGATCTCTGCGTTTACAGACGCGCCCGCGTGGTTCGCTTACCTTCACTGTTCTCCTCCGAGATGCTGGCCATCGCTTTGTGAGTCTTCACAGGGGACGGCCCCACATTCTGCCGCTTCCCTGGACTGTCAGAGCCAGACTGGAGGCAGGAACGTGTGTGAGTGACAACTCGTTCAATTTATTCAGTGCCTGCTCACACTTCCAACTTGGGTTCCCAACACTTGTATGTGACCTGCACCTAGGTCTCAGTGCCTGTTCACTACAGCCTCTGAATGAATTCTGCTATAGTGCGGTGCCGCTCCTACAGATGAATAATAGTCACTATGAGCACAGCAGTGCGTTACAGGTGACACTGCTCTCCTGCAGCGCTGTCTGGCCCGCTACTGTCATGAGCTTACAGATCATCATTACAGCACGATATAATTTAGCTCTCCTGTATGCTTACATTGTAGTACTGTATTTCTACAGCCTGATGCTTATCTACTGTATCACTGGCTGCTCTGTACCTGTGCTCTTATTGCTCCTAAGATGCTGCATGTATTTAATGTGTCTCAACATGAAAAACATTATCACTGGATAAAAGCATCTGCCACATAGATACTGAAGACAGATACTGAAGACAGCCACACAGACAGACAGGCAGACAGAGTAAAGCCCCACCTCAGAGTCCCAGGGCGACTCCTCCTCCTCCCCTCCCTCCAGACCCAACTCCGACAAGAAATCTGAGAAAAGCGTTCAACATCAACCGTGTTCTAGAATGTAGAGTCATACTTTAAAAATGTAGAGAAGGGCTTTTTAAATGGGAAAAATAATTATTAATTCATTAAAAAGAAACAAAAAAAACCCTTGTATAACATATTTACTTTTTTTTCTTTAATATTACTTTCTTAATTACTTTATTAATATTATTTAACTCACTGTATATTATATATAACTCATATTATTACTCATCTAATGTAAATGGCCCTGATGAACCATGATAGCAAAAACATTAGAGCATTAGGGACCAAAAGAAACATACCTCTTTTCACATCTTTAGGGGCTTGGCTTTTCAGTGCAGGTGCTTCTGCAACACTGTGTGAACCCTTCTGTTTCTGAGGAAGATCATCAGCGTCTCCACCATCCTCCTCTTCTCCCTCCTCCTCTTTGGCTTCTTCGTCATCGTCCTCCTCCTCCTCCTCCTCCTCGTCATCATCATCTTCTTCTTCATCATCCTCATCCTCCTCATCTTCTGTGGAATCTTTCTCCTGTTTGAAAGGAACGTTCCTGTTAAAACTGAAATGAAGTACCACTAAGTACAGAGCAGAAGCACTGTTTCTAAAGGAAGAAAGAGGCACTGCACTACTTCACTGTAGAGTGCAGAGCCGAGAGCTATGAAGCTGGGGCTTCTCAGGAAAGCAGTCATGGGACGATACTTTTTTAGTACAACACTGGTTTGCTGGCACAGGAGTGCTGTACTGATGTGTTGGTACTGGAATGCTGTACTTGCACTGGTAAAGCGCTTGTTATAAAATGTGCTCAAGCAATCTTCTCCCTGTCTATTACACTTGACAGTTTTGAGAGGACCACAGGTTTACGATTACAAAACAGAAATGATATTAGAATGTGACTACAGCAACGCAACATAAAAACAGACTTGAGATTATCATATAAAGGAAGAAAAACAAACATTTTGAGGAGGGGGGGGGGGTATGAAATCCACAGACCTACACCTCTATATCTACCTTCCTAATGTTCTCTACAGCTCTTCATCTACTTCGTCTGTCCTACCTTGGACGCTCTTGGTTTAAGGGCTTTCAGACCAGGGAGCTGTTTATCTCCAATGTCTCTGCTCTTTTTTGCCCCCTCCTCCATGTGCGGGGGCTTTTCCTCGCGAGGTGGATTGAGATCAACATCGTCAATGACAGTCTGAGGGAGCTCTTCCTTATTGGACAGTTCTTCCCCCCAATCAATATCTGACTCTGACTGCTTCTCAACGCTCACATGAGGAGATCCTGCCCGGAGGACATCTTTAGCCACATCTCCCTCCTCCTGCATCTCAGGGTCAGCTGTGACCTTTGAACTTGCAGGATCCACACCATCTTTCCATTTTGTGACCTCAGAATCGGAGTCTTCCTCAGAGTCCCTTCTCAACGGTGCCGCCACATTGCGCTCAAATTTCCAGAGGATTTCCTGAAACTTTCCCCACTTTTTCTTGGAGTCTTTCACAGCTGTCTGGATGGGCTGTGCTTTTCCTCCAGGGTGAGGTTCACCTTCTGTGTTTCCATGACTCGTTTCACCGCCAGGCTCAGAGTCCCACGGCTCCACCTTGTCACCGTGAACAGCAACATCCTGTTCGATGACTGGAGGTCCTTCCAAGCTTCTTTCAGCACCACGTTTCTCCTTGGGAACAGCAACAGTCCCGTACTTTAACTGTTGTACCTGACTGTCCAAATCTTCAGTTTTCTCTTTATCCTCATCACTGAAATCCACTTTCTCCAGCACCTCTTCATCTAGCTCTTTAACATCCTTCCCAGAATCCTCCCCGCCATTGTACGAGCCTTCGTAGTGGCCCACGATGAGTGACACCGGAACATCGCTGTCCTCCTGTTCAGCGACATTCCTGGCTGGTTGTGAGGGTTTGCTTTTCACATCTCCCTCCCCAGAGCTCCATGAATCATCTGGGGACTCGAGTTTGTCTGGAGTTTTTCCGAGGACAAGCGGTGACGTACTCTCTTTTGCTGGTGGTGACTCTGCAGCATGATCATTTGAATCAGAATCACTTTCATCTCTCTCATCTCCCCACGACACGTCAGGAGACAGAGGTTCTTCCACTTTTTTCCCAAGAAGCTTTGCAGGCCCACACTGCCGGGGCAGCGGTTCTGGCTTTTCTGGGGAACCTGACCCTGAAACTTCACGTCTATGGTCTAAAACCGCATCATCTTTTCCGGATCCCCAGGAATCGTCGGGTGACATGGACCTAACATCATCAAGCAAAGCCTCAGCTGCTTGCTGTTTGAGAGGTGTCTTTGGTTTTGTAAGTTCGGGAGAACCAGTTCCTAAAACATCATCGTGGTCCGACATCTTCTCGTCGTCGTTCTCATCTCCCCACGACACATCGGGGGACGGGGGCTCCTCCGCCTTCTTCCCGAGGAGCTTTGCCCCCACGCTCCTCAAAGGTGTTGTCTTTGGCTCGTCGTTGTGATCCAAGGCCACTTCCTTCCCGTCACTTTCCTCTTCATCTGAAAACCGCGACTCCACCCTGATGGCTGACACCACGTAATCTTCTCCCAGATCCATGATGGCCGAGATTCTGCCACTGGCCTGACCAGGTTGATACTCTGCAGGGATATCTTCCTTGCCATCCTCTTCATTTTGGCTTTCTGCTCGGGATCTTTTTCCCACAATGCCCTGCTCTGCAGCCTCGGCAGGAGCCTGGCCTTCACCAGACGGCCACTCTGAATACGCCTCCTTTTCAGCATCGCCGTCAATACCAGCCACTGCCATTTCTGCCATGCCAGTGTCTGGCATTTCTCCATCTGTAACGGCCTTAACGCCAACACATGCCACTGCAATATCACCCTCTTCTGGACCTTCACCTTCCTCCTCTTCGTCCTGCTCCTCATCCTCTTCCTCGTCTTCATTTTCGTCTTCCTCATCTTCGTCGTCCTCTTCCTCATCATCCTCCTCATCCTCGTTCTCCTCATCATCATCATCATCCTCCTCCTCCTCGTCTTCCTCGTCATCCTCCTCCTCCTCCTCTTCCTCCTCAGACTCCTCCCCTTCCTGTCCCTCTACACTCTCACTTCCTTCCTCCTCCTGAGGGTCAGCCCTTGGTCTGCTGGTGGAGGCTGTCTCTGAGAGCCCACCTTCTTTACAAACCCAATGCAAAGTGACAGAGGAAAGGAAAAGAAAAGGAAGAAGGGGAAAGACAGAAGGGAGTTAGAATATAAGGCCCGGCCTGCGCCCTGTGTGTTAGCTCCACACATGTTACCTTTCTAAAGCTGCTGGGAGGGGTGGAGGTCGCCAGAGGTGGTTTGGGAGGACGGGATGTGGGAGGTGGGGATGCTGGGTGGGGGGAGGTGGCGGCTGGGGGTAAAGCCGTGGGGAGGAGCGGGGTTCGCTTGGCTCCGCCCTCGCTCTCTTGCTCGGACTGGCCATCGCTCCAGGACTTATCCACATCCGCTACCACTACAGGGCAGGGCAACAGGTTACAACCGCACTACAGCTACAGCAGCATCAAATTAGTTTTAGTAATCGGTGTCAAATCACACACTTAAGAATTAGTGCCAAATTGCACGGTTAATAATTATAGCCAATTTACACACAGTATTACCAAAAAGCATCAAATTACATGCAGTTTTGACAGTTACCATTACTCTTTCCCTTGTGCGAGGCACTCATTAGCTTCTTCAGGTTTGGCTTTTGTGGTTTCTGTAAGTAAAACAATTGGTACACTGTACGATGACTTGAGCATGGGTGTCAGTAGCTGGTTATTTTCTTTATTTGCTGCAATTACACCTTTATTATATTTCCATGATCAATCAACAAACAATGTGACAAGATGTGATAGGATATGCAATGGAATAACAGAAACAAAATTAAAAATTAAGAATTATACAACTGCAACAGCAAAATTAAAATAATCACCCAAACAAAGAGACTGGTGATTTTGTGAGGAAGCAGTACCTTTGGACTGAAGTCTAATTCATCGTCTTCATCTGATGAAGGCCAGGAATCACCTGCCCCACCTTTTGATGCCCTGAGGATGAAGAGAACAGGAGTATGATACAAAGTGTAATAAAATACCTAATGCAGAGATGAAATCATAAAGACATCGCTACAGACAGTGCTGCAAAAATAAACACGTTCTCATACCTACTGAGGGATTCCGCTTGAGAATCATCTTCTTCAACTGGAGAAAGGGGGGAAAAAATATTATGTTATGTTTCCTGGAAACCCCATCACACATGCAACACTCGGGACATTTCTGAAATCAGCTGATGAAAGCTAAATGGCGTTTTTTATTGGATCTCAGCACACACAATATGCTAACTGTATGGTTCTACTCCAGGAGAGCCCACTATGAGGAAAGCCACAGTGATACGTGCTACCGTGCGCTGGTCTGTGGAGGGCACGCTAAGCCATAGATATAGGATTACTAGATTGGACATGCAACTGAAAGCAAAACTGGGAAGCCTTTTCAGACAGTCAAACCTAAACCCATGACTGATGCAACTTTTTTTTAACAAATCAGTTTGTGGGTGTCCATCCAGGAGGCTATGCTGGACAGGACTTTAAAACACACGTCACACACACACACACAGACTGTCCAATCTACGGCTGAATCTCTGTATCTACGACTGTGAGCGCTTGGAGATACCTGTCCCTGCTGCAGCTGCTCCTGACAGCTGCGTCTCTATATCCAGTCAGAGGGGAAACGCATGAGGGGCAGATGAGACAACCAAATAACGATGAACATCCACACAGTAACAGGGGAAACAAAGCAACACATGAACACCACGCGTTCATCAGTTCCCGTTCCACTGAAACAAAGTACTGATGGCATGGTTCCTCACCCCATTTACACTGGCACATACAACCTGACACTGCAGAACACTGCTTAACACTGCGCACATTAAAGTTACTTGTGATCAGATGAAGTGTTGGTTTAGTCTTGTTAGTCTTGCTCCAAGCAACTCAACAATACGATGACAACAGAAAATGTGAACATTCACTTAGTTGCACAGACTTAAATCAAAGCGTGTTTTGAAATGTACAGAAACGGAATTTAAATTATGAAACCAGCAGGAAAAAAAACTGCTCAGGATGTTCTGTTCTTAATGCTACACAGCGGTGCGGAAAACAGTACACACGTCACGTTTTCAACAGACGTCTTCAGCCAACATAAACACGCTCATGCATTTTGGAAACCCAGTAATAAGTCAAGCAAAAAATGATGGGAACAATCAGCATTTTAATCCCTGACTGAATAAACCCCCAAATGCTTGTACGAGTTAAGAGGAAAAGACGTCCCGGCTCTGGGCCCGCTTGGTGCACACTGTAATTCACTGCATACGCTTTGCGCTGTGGTGACACTCCTCTGCCCGCAGGTCCCGGCACTCACCCTCTCTGTCCATGGCCGGCCCCCCCAGAGCGGGGCCCGTCTCCACCCCGGGCCCCGGGCTGCCCAACATGGCTGCCCGCTTCTTCTTCCCTGGGGCAAGATGTGAGGGTGAGGACTGTGACTTCCTCTTGGTCCCGTGCTCTATGATCAGATGCGAACAACTGAAAGAAAAAAGGGAACAAACCCTGAGAAAGACGTGACAAGGACACAGCACTGAACACACTGGATTTAATACGTGACTCTGCGTAGCACAGGGAACAAACTGTCTTTTTTTTTTTTGAGTTTATTTTACACACTGACTTTATTCTTAGTGGAAGTACAGCAAGGTTGCAGAGATATGTACATATTTATTGTAATGTACATTACATTACATTATTTGCATTTAACAGAAGCTCTTATCCAGAGCGAAAGGCATTAATTACAGGGTTTAACAATGTTATCCATTTATACAGGTGGATATTTACTGAGGCAACTGTGGGTTAAGTACCTTGCCCAAGGGTAAAGCAGCAGTACCCCCACGTGGAATCGAACCGGCAACCTTTCGGGTTACGAGTCCTGCTCCTTAACCAGTATGCTACACTGCCGCCAATGTAAATGTTGGAGAGGAAAAGGAAAAGCTATCTGCCGTGTTTAGTTTGACAGCACGTGCTGCTCAGGCCCGCTCAGAACACTTACGCGTGGTGTCCGTTCATCACCGCGTAGTCGTCAGACGTCCAGCCCTTCTCGTCCTTTACGGTGATGTCAGCGTCGTAACGCAGGAGGAGGCGGACCATGCTGATCTGCCCATTACACGCAGCGATCATCAGCGACGTCCTACACGGCCGCAAGCAAGCACAGAAACCACGTCAACAATCACGTCCCGCTGAAACCAGGCTCCGTGTGCAGGCGGCGCTTCTGAAGCAACGCTGAGCGTCTCCACGGATACTCACCGTTCGCCCTGGTCTCTGGCGTTCACGTCCGCTCCCTCCTTGAGGAGAAACTCCACCATTTCAGCGTGGTTCTCAGTGACAGCCAGAGTCAACGGGGTGCACCCATCCTGGAGAGAGAACAACTATCAGGTACCGTATTGGCCCGAATATAAGGCTGGGTTGTGTGGAAACACATGATACATATCCAATTGTAATATTTAACTCAAGTTCTTCTTACATTCAGTCTATATTACGTCACCTGGAATAAATCCGGTCTGTGCCCTCACGCTGATCATGTGACCCTGCTGTGTGGGCGGGGCCGCAGGGCTCACCTTGTTCTGGGCATTGATGTTGGCCTCGTGCTCCAGCAGCTGCACAGCCAGGGAGATGGAGGGGATGAGGGCAGCCAGGTGCAGGGCTGTGTTCCCATTGATGTCCACCAGACTGGGGTCGGCATCGTGCTCCAGCAGGGTGGCGGCACAGCTCTCCTGTTGGCACTGCACCGCCTGCAGATACACACGCGCAGATACACACACGCACACAGGCACACACACACACGCGCACACACACACACACGCACACGCGCACACACACACAGAAAAACACACACACACACACATGCACACACACACGCCACACACACACACATGCACGCGCGCACACACACACAGAAAAACACACACACACACACATACACACACACAGAAAAACACACACACACACAGAAAAACACACACACACACAGAAAAACACACACACACACACGCACGCACACACGCCACACACACACACACATGCACGCGCGCACACACACACAGAAAAACACACACACACACACACACACATACACACACACAGAAAAACACACACAAGCACACGCACACACACACGCCACACACACACACGCACACACAGAAAAACACACACACACACACATACACACACACAGAAAAACACACACACACACACACACGCATGCGCGCACACACACACGCACAGAAAAACACACACACACAAACAAACACAGATATTCACAGACACACACACAGACAGACAGAGCCACAGACACACAAACAGTTCAGCTGTCTGTACCTCACATGATCATGATATCAACTTGTTTCACATGGACCTCAATTCAGTTATTAAAGCAAATGAATAACTTCTGGATGCATATCCCTAGTAAACAAAATGGAAAACCAATGAAAACTGATTTTTAGATGGAGCCAATGTCTTTCAGCTGTCTTCTGAACAAAGCAACGATTATTCTGGGGCACAAGACAAGTAATGCAACAAAATCACTGATCTTCTGCTAATCACAAATTCTAACCCTGCTCCCAGCAGAGATCAGCAAAGGAAAACTGAAATTAGAAAAGGGTAAAGGCAAACAGCCTGCTAATTGCCTTGAGTTTGTAATTTCTGCTTGAATTATCCTCACCTACCTCCTGCTTAGTATCTACTGTGACTGTGCGGGTCACAGGAAATGTTAATAGGAATCAAAGGAATGAAAATGTTTTTAATCTGAGAGAACACAGACAAAAGGAACAGCACCTTCATTAATGGGGATCTGTTTTGATTGTCACATAGGTTCAGTTTGGCTTTGTTCTCCACCAGGAACTGCACCAC
Source organism: Megalops cyprinoides (assembly GCF_013368585.1). Taxonomy (NCBI): domain Eukaryota; kingdom Metazoa; phylum Chordata; class Actinopteri; order Elopiformes; family Megalopidae; genus Megalops; species Megalops cyprinoides. Next base: position 22,008,468 of record NC_050605.1, read on the forward strand.
CTCCACATGTCCATTTGCACAGGCGATGTGTAGAGGTGTTCTGAAACACAAGACTCTGTGCAGTTATTCACCAGCTCACGCACAATGGGAAAGGTAAGCCTCTACAGCACAGCTTCACCCAAAGACCAAATTACCAACATAATTACATAATTACACTTAATCTACATCTAGTTTTTTGATTGTCAGGATCCAATTTTATGTAACCTCTGCACGTCCACTAAGCTAGTACATAAAGTCACTGTAATATTCTATGGATGGGAAATACAAGCAGCCAAAAGCTCTTAACTTTGGAAGATGAAGAATTATGATTATTAAGGGAGACTAGGTGCTGTAGTGTAATTCCCTGCAGTGGCTTGGCTCTGAAAGGTGCAGTCAGGGCACACCTGAGAGCTGGGATTGTCATGCAAATGGGTTTACTCTCAAGAGCCTCTCATTTTCAGAGCAGACTGGGGTGCTCTCCTTACATCTGTAAATACATTCGAAACTCTTAACCAAGAAGTAACCAGATCTCCTCTGAAATTCTAGTACAATAATGACCAAGTAGCCTAGGTACAATACATCTTTCTGCAACGGTAACAGAATAATTAGTCCTGACATATGATATTTCTGCCAAGTGTTTGGTAGATGATGGGGTACTTAGGATAATAATCACTGAGCCCCACCTGTATTTCAGCAATATGGACAATGAATCCCTACTGAACCCAAGTGTGGAGAAAATAGATCAGACCGGTTATTTTACATCCACATATTTTTCCATGAAACCACCCTGATGCAGCATTCTCAGATACTCTTTGAGACACAGCAAGTCCTCATCATTCTACAACACTGAGCCAATGATGACTTAACTTCTTACTGTGCACAGAAATCAAAGTGTCACAAAGAAACTCTGAAGCTGTCAATCATGGGGATTACCATCTCCAAAAGGTCATTGAGTCTAGGGATCAAAGAGGATGCATAATTGGACTCAAGCAGGTCCACAGACCGTAATAATTCTAAACACAGAAAAAGGGAAGAGAGCCAGAAGTCTCTTCCTTCTGGTGGATTTTTTTGGCCATTTCATTATTGCCAGTTTGCTGCATTTTTGCAATCATAACTGTATATAAGAAAAGTTCCATGCACCTAACAAAAACATTTAGAATAATGACAACCTCTTGGATACATTCTTAATTTTGCACACGTCTTGCTCGACGTGTCTTGCCATACTATCATCCAGTGCCTATGCCCAAAAATTACCCCACTACTAATCAATTTGTTAATTAGTTCAGGTTATAAAATGCACTTGATCATTACGGTTTACCCTAATGATGAAACAAATTACCGTTTGAAAAAGGACACGTGGCTTTCTAACGTAGCACGAAGTATGACCATTCAAAATTGCATCCTTACCACAAATCGGCAACGCGTTTAAAAGACACAGTTTTCTTTCGCCAAAAGGTGCCCTGGTGAAGCGCATTGTCTTGACTTACCTGTTATCTTTATCCAGCTGACTTAGGTCATTCTTCTTTGCAAGCTGTTTCAGCTTTGCCAAATCGCCCGCCGCAGCAGCTTTATGAAGCTTGCCTAAATCTTTCTCCTTAATCTCATATCCGGCCGACAGCACACTCCCTGTGTCAGACGAATTTGGAGAGAATCCCTTCTTCTTTTTGGCGAAGCTGAATATTTTCTTCATCGTGTTTGGCTGGTGTCACAGGGGCCAGGCGCAGCTCGGCTTCATTGACTTGCGCAGCCCCGGTTCATGGCAATGGCTCTCGGGGGCCGCTGGCAGATCACCTTAGGAGTCTTTTCCATTCCTAAAAATAAACGTGCAAAGCGGATAAGTATCACTGGGTGACGCGATGTTCCCGTGGGGAGTCGGGTACAACCTTACGTTGTCTAAATTGATCAAAACCCACAATTTTGAATTGAACGTGCATCGTCAGTTCTTACTGTTCAACTCCAATAACAAGTAGCTCAGCTATCAATCGGTCTACAGTCACACAAATCCTGCATATGGCACGGCCATCTAGCTCGAACGGAGGCTATCACAACATATTTTAATTTTAAATGTCACTGCAGGTCCAGACAGTCAGTCAGCTAGTGTTATCTGGCTAACTATCTGTGAAATCCACGCCGTATTTACGTATTAACGTAACGACAGTATTCACTCTCACCTCATACAGACGGACACCCTGACACCACAAACTGAGAGCATCTGATCCTTTTATGATTGACAGCGACGGAGACACAGCATCGACACAAACAGCAGCAGAAAGGCAGCAACCCGAATTTACAGTCTGTAACCAAGGCAACGACCCGCCAGCATCTGAAAACACAGCTAACGGTAGCTCGATTCCATTCAGTTGGCTAACTGGCTAACGTCGGTTACAAACACGCCGCCGTTACTTCAAATTACGGTTAGCTAAATTAGCAAACTAATCGGTCGTTCTACTTGTTCTGAGTAATTTCGAACAAGCCTGGATGATCTGGCTGACGATTCACTTTTATTTTAGTTGCAACTCATTCTGCTTTAGCTAAGCGACCTAGCAAGCCTGCTAACCACCTGGTGATTCACCACCAGCAGCGTCACCTTCAACCGCGACATTTAAAATTGTAAACTATAGCCGACTGTATACACGCCTGTGCTGAATCTAGCTTGTCTTCAACAATTTAGAATGTGCCGAGCAAGCTAGCACATCAAGACAAAAATGCACTGTTAGCTAACTAGTGCTATAAATAACTAGCTACGTGGCAAGCTTAGCTAACACGTTTTCCCCAGACAGTTATCCTTAACTGTTAGCTCCTGCAAGTAGCTCTGGAAGTAGTTAACGTTAGCCAACTAACACTGATTAGCCAATTTTACACTCACAGGATCAGGCTAACTACTGAGCAAACGTCAGCTCACTACCTAGCTACTCTACAAAAGCAAAACGCGTTGAAGTTGTCCAATTTAAAAGTTAAAGACGTGAGCAAGCTAGTTAATCTGACAAGTAAGTTGAAACAATGTTAGCTCTAGCTACATCTACTTTATAAGCAGCTAACTAACTAGCTGTAGCAAAAAATATCTGGCTAAAAGTTCCACCATTGACGCAAAACTATTTTAGCGACTCAGTAAGCTGTGGAGTTAGGCAATAACAGACAGGAAAGGTCCACAATTAGCTAAATTTATTACCTTCCGAAGTTAGAAAGCAATCCCATCGTTATTTTCTTTCACTCGATGCTAAGCTGGCCTCTATTTTTGATCCTGGTGAAAAATTGGCGTAGCGTGTTGCACAGGGAAAGAATTTATTGCTGCACAACAGAAGGAGATCTTGGCCAATCATTTATCAAATGCATTCAACTTCCGCAAAACCAGCCAATGGGCGCCTACTGTCAACACACCAAAGCTGTGGCTGTAAAATCAAAACACTAGCGTTTGCGGTTTAGAAGGAGACAGACACTAGACTTAATATACGTAATGTTAACAGCCTAGTTGTTAGCTATCTATATTGAAGGGGAGCTTTTGTTAAAGTTAAATCAGCGTGAGATATTGGGGATATGAAACAAAAAACACATGTTTGGCCAGACATAAAAATACGTGTCTACCCCCATGATAGCCGACATTTCCTGAGGTTTGGGCTATAATGTTGTAGCTCGCTACTGAACTGCTGTGAAAGCACGCTGGCTTTCAGTTATACTGATGGGGTGCACTTAGTTGGTGTGCTTCTGCTAGCTTGCGCACCGAGTAAAACAGATATACAGTTACAAAACTATCTTGCTGCTGTGGAAGTTTTAAAACCTTGCTACAAACAATAATTATGTTACGAGATAATGGTCCCAGTCACAACTCCTGCCTTAATGCTTTTGGGGCGTACGCACTCTAAACTGGTGCACAAGATCAGTGCTGTCACGTGCCCAAAGCTGTGCGCATGCCCAGTGCTGTCACACGGCACCTCTGGAAAGCGGAAGTGGGAAAGTCAGCTGACTGCTCTGAACCGTTTATAGCATTGTGAATACTTTTCGAAACGTTTGTCGTTTAAATTGTAAGGGTACTTCTATCCCAGAATGGCAGGACGTGGCAAATTAATCGCTGTAATTGGCGATGAAGACACTTGTACAGGATTCCTGCTTGGGGGCGTTGGGGAGTTGAATAAGAACCGCAAGCCCAATTTCTTGGTGGTCGAGAAGGACACGAGCATCACCGAGATCGAGGAGACCTTCAAGTAAGTGTCGATAGCTAGCTATACTGTCACGATATTGGTATAGATAAAACAATGCGGTTTAAGTATGAAGCTAATGCTAGCCTTTTCTGTTGATAAGTATCGAGATGGCTAACCACCGAGCCACCGACCTAATGAACGCTGAAAACACACGCACTCGCTTGTCACCGATTTAATGATACTGTCAGATAGATGGTTATCCGACCCAGCAGAAGTCGTGCAATGTAGGCATCAGTTCAGTTTGCATGTCAGTGCATTTTTAGCGACTTTTTTATTCATTTCAATGTTAAGATTGAATGCACTGTACACACCACACTGAGGGCATTATGTATAAGCCCTCCGCGGTAATTTGTTCATGTACCCATGTTTTCACAGGAGTTTTCTATCTCGTGATGACATCGGAATCATTCTCATCAATCAGTTCATAGCCGAGATGATCCGCCACGCTATAGACGCACACTTGCAGTCGATCCCGGCCGTGCTGGAGATCCCCTCCAAAGAGCATCCATACGACGCCTCCAAGGACTCAATACTGCGGAGGGCCAAGGGCATGTTCTCCGCAGAGGATTTCCGATAAACTCGGACAGTCTACCGAAGGGTCCAGAAGCTGAATGGAGTTGTCCTGCAGAAGATCCAGGAGGAAGAGAGTGTGCATTGATCCAAACTTTGTTTCGTGATTTCCAGAACTTCATTCCATGCCTGGAGAGTTGGGGGAAATTTTATAGCTTTACACGAAAGCTGTTGAGTGTTTAGCTGTGATGTTGATCTTGCTCTTCCAAGCTGAATACGTTTGACCCGTTACGTTGGAAGTAGTTGTGGCCTGTACACGAGTTATTTATGTGACGTTTAACACTTATCCTGTTAGGAGTGAGGTAATTTTAAATAAGTAAAATTGTGTGTTAAAGATGGCTTGTATTTGTCTTACTGTAAATTGTAACGACCCTTGGCTCAGCTTCTTGTCATTATTGTCTGATTTTAGTCTTTCAGCCCTGTGTCTTTTATCTACACCCAGGAACAGGGTCTGTGTTTAGACTGGGCAAGAAAATCAATGTTTAGACTCCCGACCACCAGAGGGCACCATCAGAGACATTTTTGATGTTTTCGTTTTCACAAATAGGTTATCCCACGTTCAGCATACATTGGGGAAAATGGTTAGTGTAGCAATCGAAGGCAAAGGTTTCTCATTGTGATTGGGGTACACTCAAGCACACAACTCTTGTGCTATTGAGGAAGGAGATGATTAGGGAAAGGGAGGAAAAATGTGTTTGGAATGCAGTGCTAAATTCTAGTCTAAATGCAGAGCCCGTTTGGTCATATGACTCATCAAAAGAAGGGATTGTAACAGTTAAAACCTCAAGTGTGATGTTACACAATGAATTCCACAGAAAAGCATTCAGTGACAACACAAAAAGCATTAGTGTGAAGCTGCCTCAGTTGGACAGAATTACCCATTGTCTTTAATGTCTGGTAGTTGGAAACGTGTTAAATTATTTATTTAGATATTACTGATATTTACTGGATATCTTATTTATGAACCTGTTGCCAATTTACCTTATGTCTGCATTTATGTTTAAACTTAGGAAACGGTTATTAAAAATGTAATTATTTTCAAAATATCAATGAAAATGAGGCACATTAATCAAACTCAGTATTAGTCTCATATATTTGTTGTGAGTTCTGTCTTCCAGTCACTACAAACTAAATTCATTTATAAGTACAGTGTAATTCTTTCCAACATGAAAGTGGAGCTTAAAGGTTTATAACAGAGACTTGCTTTGTAACAGGGAAAAAACATTCTGCATGAAATCTAGAAACTGAAACTTTAAAACAGAGTATTGCATCACACATGGACCACACTTTTATAATCTTAAAGTTACTGATACACTATTTGTGTTTTTTACATTTCCAGTTTAAGAAAATAAATCACTGTATTGGATGCAGACAATTTAGAGTTCTTAGAAATAGAGCTTACTGTTCCTGTTACATTTTTAAATATTGTGAACAAACTGTCCTGATGAGTTTCACCCTGAGGGTAAATGCTAAAACATGTAAGGCATGAAAGTGGAAGGTAAGATTAGAATGTAATGACTGGGTGTTAGACTCACACCAAACTCCCACATGATCTCAGCGTTGGGCGTCCAACCAATAATGTGAACCATTTCATTGTCCATGCAGGTGAGGTAAGTTTCTTACCGAAACCAGATGCTTCTTGTGCTGCAAATATGTCTTCACTGACACAATTACATCCTTTCACCATTCATTGCAACATGCAACAAATTACAAATCTGACAGGGAGATTAGTCTGATTTCATCATCTTGGTATCAATAGGATCCTCCTTCTTTACATTCTGGAGGATACCTTTGAAAAGATGATATTTCATATTCATGGTGATTTACAGTGATGGGATCATCTCTGTTGGGTGAGCTGAGGAATTTTCCAGTGTGCCCTCAGAAACCAGCCAAGGCCAGGCCACACGGCCTCCCAATATCCAAACAAGATAAATGTCTGCTAACCTATAGCTGCTCCAGCCATGGAGCCAGGCTTCTGTCAAGACCGATCCAACCTTGCCAAACAGTTTGATTGATGATGAGGCCCAGAGAGTGAACTAGCAAATATTTTAACAACATTGGGGAGATATAATCATTCTTTCGCTGGACGTATTCATTTGGTGGGTTCCAGATGTCCTTCAATTAATCAAACGTTAACCTGGCAGTGCTGTATATGCTGCACAGATAAGGATGCTGATTTAAACAAAAAGCACCAAATATAAAGGGTACATTCACAATGAGAGGGTCTGTTCTTCACAGCTCACTTTCCTGAAACGGGGACTCCTTTTTCCTGAACGCTCGGTAGCACACTCAACAGAATGAGGCTAGCACTGCCTTTGGTTTTGCCTCTGCTCGGCTGTGTCTATGGACTCCCAGTGCTCTTCAATACTACAGAAAACAGCACCAGGTAGGCTAAGTTCCATATTTGTATGCATTAAAGATGAATAATGCTCTCAATATTCAAACAGGCAAGTGATGGACAGATATGAGCAAATTAGAAAAGACAGGTTTTTAAAGTGTCATGTTTGACTGGTGAGCGGTTAAAAGTTTACTCATGCACTGTTTTTCTCTGCACACAAAACAAACTGCATGTACTAAAGGATGCTAAAAACAATATCGCTGAGTAAGTTCTTCATCACACTTCATGTTGCTCTGTAGAGTTCCTTCCTGCAAACTTCTCACACTTGCTCTTTCAAAGTGACTTCAAAGTAAACACACATGATACTGCGATACCACTAAACATGTTAGAGAGAAAATGATTTTCAACTAACAAGCAGCGCTCATTTTTATATGAATAATGCACTGAATACCTAATGTTGTGGTTACTGGGAGCTCATTTTGCTTGTTTGCACCTTCAGATGATTACAAACGAACCACACTACATAAAATATATTATGACATATATTAGTGGTGATTATTATAACAATACCAATAAGAACAAATCATTATTCCTAATATTAATAATAATAATCAGTAGTAGTAGTACCCATATTTGATGCAATATCTGAGTTTTACGAACTCTTCTATATATACAGTCTCATTGTAAAAAATGTTAAATATATATTTATATGTTTTTTCTTGGGACTACTTCAGGAATGTACTTTCCTTTTGTTCCAACAGAGCATCAGATTCTCAGCTACCCTGGAATATAACGCAGATCAACATTACGCTCCCAGTCCCCACGTGAGTGATGCATCTGCCAAGTTCAGCCAGAGATGGTGTCATGTTTGATGTGTTCCACCTGTGCTGACGTGAGTGTGTGACATCGGAGCTGTGTGCTTTATAGAGGGGGTTTTGGGGGTGCATCCACCGCCTCGTGAGTTTCACCCTAAAACGCCTGGACGTGTCGCCCCTGCAGCCCTTTGGAGTCTCCACTGCACTGGAACGCCACCAAGAGCAATAGCACGTCTCCAGCACCCATGTGAGTGAAGTATCTGAGGACTGACACTGGTGGAATGAGCTTCCTGTCGAGATTCAGACAACAGACTCCCTGGACATCTTCAAGAAAAAAACTTAAAACTCATCTCTTCAAGCTGCATCTGTAGCCTACCTTCCTCCCTATCTATGTCTGTCTATCGTATTGATTGCTATTTTCATTAAGAAAAGACTGCTACATGAAGTAATGTAATGTAATGTAATGACTGTCTCAGGGCAGAACCACTTCAATGGTAAGTAAGCTGACTTCTCATTCACACAGTCCCTTGGAGCCTGACCAGTCCTGGAACGACACGGAAAACAGTTCCACATATGTGTGAGTAAGCTGTCTTTCTTTGATGGGGCTAAGCACTTATTTATATTGATAATATATATCAATACAAATAAGTGATATTTATTACTGTTGCGTATTTGTAACTGACAAGTTTAATAACTTAAAACTTGAGTCAAAATTTAGTTTGAAGTGTTACTTATACAGGGTGTACTGATCTCATTCTTTAATATCCCTGTCCATCAGCGCACAAAAGCAGCTGTATGAGCAGAGGATTGTGCTCATCTTCCTACACAAAACACAAGCTGGTGTTTTAGGTTCATTTCATGTCCTCCATAGAAAGTCAGTTTGTATGTAAAAGCCAAATCTGGGTGTTGGCACTGGGTACTGGCTTAACTAATATCTGAAGCATAGGGAATATACATTGAGCCATTACAGTGAGTAAGTTCACTTTTCATTCACACACAGTCAAATGGAGCCTGACCAGTCCTGGAACGACACTGGAAACAATGGCTCATTTCTGCTCTCTGGGTGAGTACAGTCTCCTGTCAGTGTCTGTGAAAAGAGGCTTCCATTACTCATTTTATCAGTGTAATGGTGATGATGGTCTTTGTCCTTAGGACTAAGTAGGAAATTTAAGGAAGTGTAGCTATTCTTGCTCAATTTCAGAGGCTGCTGACCATGTGATTTATAAGAAACAGAAACAAAGAAGTAACACGTTTTAAAATCATGATTCAAAAATGAGCACAAAGGACATTGATTGAAAAGAGGCTTTTTGATGAAATGCAACAAATAACCATTCCCTTTTCTCACACAGACCGCCTGGGCCCCAGCTTCTACATGGAGGAATCAGATATCAGGTCGTACCACAACTCCTGTCATCGTGAGTCACACCGCACTCCACCTGCCTCATTGGGACGAAGTTAGATGGATCAGTGATTCATAAGCAGCCACACGTGTTTGTTCTGACTCCTCATTGCCTTCTTTCTGTTTCACACACACACACACACACACATTTGTATATACACATGCATACATATGTGTAACTCAGTAAATGTCTCTTCCTGTTCCAATATTTCAGACACTTAAGAGCACTGAAGGAATAGTGTCAGACATGTAAAATAAAAGCATGCTCTAAAGGCCGGTTTGGCCCTCACCTTGCCCCCCACAGAGTGAGCATGATAGCCCCGCCTCCCTGCCCTCTCCCCACCTGTGTGCTGACGCAGCTGGGGTCAAAGCTTCAGTTTGGGGATGAGATAGCGGGCACACTCACCGGGGACCCACATGGGATCGGGAAGAGATGAGGGTCTCCGTCTGGGAGGGATTCAGCAGGAAATCTGCCCGCCAACAGGACGGTTCAGCCTGCTAAGCCACCTGTGACATCATCTGAAGCTCTGATTCTAACAGCGGTGTGCTCTGTCCTTAACCCCGTGTAATGACTTTAAACAAGTGATACATCTTTCAGACTTGAATAGCATCATGGGCTGCTTGTCGTTGCTTGAATTAATGAATACTGTTACATGAGATCATTATAGATCAATAAAGTCCTTGACGTGTATAAATCCGCCTGTTACAGTTAAGGTCAAATAACATTGGAGAGACTCAATCTGATCTTTACTCTCATGGCATGGCTGTATTTATTTTAGAAATGGATTTCCCATTTTCTCGGTTCTTACTGTCTTAGATTAGCCAATTATCTGTGCATGTATGCACATGCCTACAGAATTTCTTGATTAAAGGAAAACCACCCAAAGTTATTATCTTGAGATCATGAGATTCATAACTCAGGATGTTTTATCACTATAGTGGTTATCTCATGACCATGAGATAATTATCTAAAGATGGCTCTTTTCCTGTGACGCTGTCTACACATGTGATTGGTGACTGTATATACTCTAAGCAGAAACTGAAATGTTGCAGTGGACGATTACTTTTATCAAGTGATCAATGATTATCACAGAAAATAAAAAGGTTAGGTAAAAATAGGCAAATAATATTATAACTACTAATTGTTTTTCAGTCTTCTAAAAACTAAATAATAATTTTATCAATTATTATCATTGTTTTTATCAATTTTTGCTTGTCATAATATGAATCAAAAATCTGATGCATACATAAGACAGAAATTCTGAAAGAGGGAATATATTTGATCTGTTTAATGTTTTTTCTTGCCAAGAAAAAAGTAGCAAAAGTTTGTAAATTTGTAAAACAGCCCAATTATACACACATACACAGTACAAAAGATAGGGGTGTGTTGTTTTTCATATTTAAAGCTCATTGTCAAGAGCTGGTGTTTTTGCATTTTAGTGTGTCCAACACCTTTGAGATAAATTAAATAGCTCAGACGTGAATCCTTGGCTGAACTTGAACATGAATTCATTACAGATGAAACCAAAGCAACCAGTCAAAGACAGAATAAGTAATATCTGACTTAATCAATTAATATTTTAGTCTTTGTTAACTTACACACAAAGGTGTAAAAAGAAGACCTTTATAAGAACGTGTGTAAAAAAATCACAACTTATGGGTGTATCTGGGAGGAGCGGGCCTTTGGCTGCACAGTGATGTCTGAGGTCAGGTAAAAAGGTTTGGAGAAGGAATGTACACTCTTAATACCCTCCATTCCACCTCCCCTGAGTTCTTTTGCTACCAATGGCAGTGATTCTTTCCCAGGGTATGACATCTGCCTGCTATCACAATGTTGGGTATGGGCATTAGGCCATTCAATGAAGGCATTCTGGGACATCCCCAGTCCTCCTCAGTTCTGTTGTGAGGGAGCAGTTCACACATACCTGTGCATTGAGGTTAAGGAGAACAGGTGAAAAGGCTTCTCCTTCAGTGAGACTTTCATCTCATTGCATTCCGGCCGAGCACAAGCTAGAGTTTGGTGGAGTTTCACACTGTGTCCAGGGGGTGTTCTGTTATTTAATGGTAGAGAGTTTTAACACTGAGAATTCACACTGTCTTCCTGCTCTGGTCGATGGAGAACCATTGGGTCCAAGAGCTCCTTAAACCCAGTTCTGTTCCTGCAAGAAACATATGTGCATGGACTTTTCACATAACAGAGTCGTGCATCAACCGTGAGAATCTGAATGCCTAACATCCCTGCCAACACATTACATTCTTTCCACTGTATGAGAACTTTGTAGCAAAGTCATTATGTCGCTGTTATGTCACAGCTATAGCTTGGGAACTAGCAGTGACAGTTCTAGTGAGGATGTGTTCTCCTTCACAGACTAACTCCTAGACCAAATGCACACTTTGACCCGCCAGCGATCAGCGCCTGAATGAACCCCAGGCTGGCGGATGAAAGTTTGGATTTGGTGGACATTTTGCGGCAGTGAAAAATGTCTCAGTGTTACCTGTCTCTCCTAGACTGCATGACGTGCGATCGTTCGCGCCTCAGCTCTTCCAGTTTCTCTTTAACCAGCACTCTCTGACGCTGTCTATCCTCCTGAATCACAGAGGCTTCAGTCAGTCCACACCTTCACCACCCGCCTCTCCCCAGACCTGCCCACAGCAGCGCCCGCAATCCCACAGTGCATTGCTCCTGTACAGGAGTGGGGGGGGTGGCACTTGCCTTTTTTAGGTTTTCTGTGAGGTCCTTCAGTCCATCCCCCTGCCTGTGCCCCAAGAGGTCCTCGTCTGACTTCCTGTTCTGGATGATTGACAGACGTTCCTGGATCTGTGGACAACATGGTTGGCACCCCTGACCTCTGGATTGATGGAGGTAGAGCATGATGCATACAGTTTACTCACAGACACGTACCCTGAACATTTGTCTCTCCTTGTCTCTCTGGTACTTGCTCTCTGCCTTCTTCTGCATGTCCACCAGACTCTTCATGGTCTTCTCCCGCTCCATCTCAGAGATGGGCACAATCGTCACTTCTCTCTGGAAACCCTTGGTCCCCCCCTGGAAAAACACCAGACCCAGAACCAGCAGGGAAACTGCCTGACTGCAATGCTCTTCCTCACATACATCCTGGAGAGATCTGACCTCTATAAACAAGACGTATGAATGTTTTGGCCATTCGAATTATTGTGCTCCTGTTAGGCCTTACTTTTCCAGCGCTGGCAGCCTCTTCGACCGGTTGTCCACAGAAGTGTTCATCTTTTCCGCTGCTCTCATAAAAGATTGAATCTGTCTCGACATCAGGACACAAGCCTCTGGAACTCTCTTTTGTGGTCTGGTCACTGTTCTCTTTGTCAACATCTTCAGCGGTCCCCGTTTCATGTGTGGCAGTGCCACTAGGGGGCAACTGTGAGAACACAAATGCCACAAGAGTCACACATACGGTACATAGTATGAGCTATGCCTCTAAATGCCATGATCAGTAACATATCTTTGCTACCAGATATCACAAGGGTCACTTCCCTACAGTCCTCTGTGTTATGCTAATGCGTATGAATGGAATACACATAAAAGGTGTTTCTATAGAGCATGTGTGAGCTTTACCTGTCCAGTGCAGATGGCTTCTTCAGTTAGTGGGTCTCGGACACCCTCAGCATGCTGGCTACACGCAGAAAAGACGGATTCTGCAGAATTCTCTGCTGGCCTCTGGTAATTTTGTGAGTTAAGTTCTTCCCCATCTGGCCCCAGAGTTTGCTGGCCCTCTTGTTCCACAGGTACCTCATACAGCGACTATGGAACGAAGAAACCCTCTGTTATAATATGACCCCTCGTGAGCTGAACGTAAAGACGGGTGAAATCAGTGCTAACAGGGAAACAGGTTGCAGGTGGAACCAACAATGTGAGAGCTGTTTAGCCCTTTTCCACGCCACAGACTGAGCTTTCCTGCCTTGCTGTTCAGACTCACGCAGCCTGCGCCTCTGCGCTCCAGCCATCTCCACAGACTCTCGACAGGCTCTTCCCTTCACCGGGGTCTGATGGGAAGGGTGAGCCAGCCAGGATCTTACTTTGCGAGCGCCTGCATCTTCTTCCTGCGACTGTTCCTGGGGGCGTGCATTGCGAGGGTTGCACTGGAAAAGGGTGGAGTCAGACGCCTCGTCTCCACGCGCGTCTCCAGGGGCGTCCTGCAGGTGTGGGCCATCATCCACCTCCTCCTGTCCCAGAGGAGCGTCCGCCCCCTGCTCCACCAGCAGGTCAGAGAATGCCTGCGGAGACAGCCGCCTCCCAGTTACGATCACAGATATAGAAAGACCAGACTGGTCCTGCCCATGAAAAGCTGAGTAGCTATGTAGCATGTGAGTGAGTCAGATTCATGTTCAAATTCCTTTGGAAATACAGGGTAAATGTTCTGTATGTGAGCCAGCGGATGGGAATGTTTGCATATCAGGTGTGCATTACCATGCGGTTGTCTGTTGGGGGCGCCATACACGACAGGGCCTGTAATTAGGTGGAGATGATTTGGACTTTTAGAGCACAATTTGTTCTGCGTACCTGATTGTTTTTCTCCTCCTCTGTTGTCTTGCCCCAGGCCAGCGTGATCAGAGAGCCTTGTTTCTCAGTGTAAAGGGGAATGTCACACAGGCAAGCTTCTCCGTTTTCATTGGCTGTGCTCTCTCCAGTTGGCCCCTCCTGGTTATTGCCCGCACGCAGAACCTCTAAATAGGGGATGTCCTCTGGGAGGTGTCCACATTCTGCAGAACATCGATACTCTCAGACACTTAGCAAAATGTGTCCCATTCAGCAACCACACTCCTTTCAGTGGAAATTAGAGCGCCTACAATCACCAATGTTACATGCAACAATATTAATATCTGAAGTTTATTTTCTAGGGTGACGGAGACTAAGATTCAGAGATCTGCATGGCTGCTAGCCTCCCTCAGTATATCTATGCCAAATTCCAGCCAGGGGTATGCATCGTCCATTCCTGTGGTTATTTGATACTTCACATGATTTTCAGTTGGTAAGCCACAGCCAGGATATATGAATACATTTATAGGTTTTAATGTGTTTGTGATTTACTCCTAACCTGTTTGTAACTAATCCCACATGTTCAACATGAGACTTTGTCAGACATTTCCCTGTGCTCATCAAAGCACTTAATTCATTTTTCCTACATAATGAAGAAATTGATTAAATACAGTTTCAGAGCTGAGAGATCTCTGGACTGCGCTAATGCTGTTAAAGCTTGTCTTTTCTTGCACAATAATAATGTACATTGATATCAAATTACAGACACGCAGTGGGCAAGGGCCTTCAGCGTCATTATAGCTCTAAATATCTGTAATATGTTTTTGTAAGTGAAGAGGAAGTATCAGTGGGGCTGGGTTATCAGCACACAGACCTCTCCTTTCAGTGCTGTCCGCTGGCCTCTCCTGCTCTTCCTCTACATTATCTCCAGCTTCCTGTTGGTTTTCTGTGCTGGAGACCTGGACACTGCCCTCCTTATTCCCACCTTCCTGGGAGTGGCCTTCATTAGCCACACCTTCACTGGCCCCGCCCTCCTGGACCCCGCCTTCTGGGGCCCTGCCTTCTTTGGTCCCACCGTACTGGACCCCATGTTCCTGGACCACGTGTAAGACTTCTTCCCTGCTCTAAGATGAGAACACACACAATGGCCATTTTAATACAAGTTGCCTTACAATGTCATGAGCATCTGCTGATAGACACCCAGTTGCACAACACTCTCCTCGGGGGCAGCAGTCAGCGGGTCTCCATGGTTACTGGGGGCCCTGCTGTCCTGTTGTGAGTTGAGCAACAGGAGCTGAAACAGGTTTCTCAGGTTTCTGTCCCGCAGATCCGCTGTGTATTTTTCCTGAAGAGCCACAAGACGATCTTTACTCTGGCAAATTAAAAGAAAAAGAGAGAAAAAAAAAATGATTTTCTGACTCTTTGTTGAGAGGAAAGGAGGGTTGACGATTAGCCCTGAAATGGCACCCCCCACAGTTCTCAGGGCCATTGAGCTATCAAGCCGTGGTAAAGCTCCTCGGGGGTCTCTTATGTCTGGCTGTTTGGGAGTGTATGAGGGGGTGAGTCACACGCAGCGTGGTGGCTCCATGCCTCTCACAGGGCTATCTGTGACTCACCGTCTCCTGCAGGTCCTGGATCAGTGCCCAGGCCTCGGCTTCCTGCAGCTCCATTAGGTGAGTCAGAACGCCCAGCGCACGGTTGCCCCAGGACGGCTCCCCAGAGGACTCCTCGAGTGCAGGCTGCCTCAACCTCATAACGCATCCCCATCTCAGGGCCGCAGGGCATTCTGGGACACCACCTAAAATAAACCCACAAAACCAGGCCATAACCAGCTCTGTCTCATTGTAAATAAAACCAACCATCACTGATGTATTTATTACATGAGGTGTCAAGACACAGCAATATAAAGCATAGCTCCCCTGCTATAGAAACTGCACTCTAAGCACCTACAGCATCAAACTGTTATGAGAGAGTGAGTGAGTAGCACTGGTTTGGTATCTGCATAAATGAAAAGAAGGTAGCAGGCATGAATCCTGACAGGTAGCAGAACTGGACTGTAACCTGGAGCAGATACTGCATCCCTCCCAGTGTCCCCCAGCAGCTGTCTAGCAGCATAAATTTAAAAATTCACAGACATTAGTGAGGTAACTTTGGGTTGCAGGCACTTAAGAGTCAGCGGGGGCGTTTGACTGCTGAGCTGAAATCTGATTGGCTGGGAGGCTCCTGACTGACCTGTCCTGTGTGAGCACCGCCCCTCCACACTGCACAGCTCCTCCGGAGTGAGACTGTGCAGCAACTCGATCAGACACTCCCTCTCGCACTCCTGACACAGCAGCAGGCACCGCAGCACAGCCTGCTGGGATAGGGCAAAGGTCAAAGGTCAGGGGTCAAATACGCACAAGGACAGCGTGAGAACACTCTGCCGCTGCTGTAGCAAAGCTGGGAAGTCAACCGCTTTAAATTCATAAGTTGAGCCGTTTTCTGAGATTATTCGCAATAAGGTGGTTTCCTAAGCAACGGTACACAGGTCAGGGGGATGGCTTGGAGCCTGTTTCTGCTCCTTATTCCCTCCTTGTGTTTCAGGATGATTCTAGCAGGTGTCTGGAGACACACCAGTGAAGGGTGAATATTTTGCAGGCATATTACATTACATTATTGTCATTTAGTAGACTCTGTTGTCCAGATGGACTTACATAGGTTACAGTTTTTACATGTTATTCATTTATACAGCTGAATATTTACAGAGCAATTCTGGGTTAAGTACCTTGCCCAAGGGTACTGCAGCAGTGTCCCTGTGGGGGTTCGAACCTGCAACCTCTTGGTTACAAGCCCAGCTCCTTACTGCTATGCTACATTGACACCTCACTACAAACAACTAAGTAATTGTAAGTTAAAGGCATCTGCGAAATGCCAAATTGTAAATTGTAAATTGTTTGGACACAATGCAGTACACTGGCTCAAACAAGACATGACTCTGACTCTCCTCTAGGGGGCTCTGCCTCCCCTGCATGGCTCTGACTCTTACCTTCAGTGAACAGTGGGAGAGCTCCCCAGCCCTCCTGTCTCTATCCCAGGGACTCTGCTCTGTCAGCCAGAATCTCGCCAGGTCTCTGCGGTGAGGACTTCCAACATCGGGCCTGTGGAGACCATTGGAAAGTCCATAGTGACCAAGAGGCAGGAATGGCCTTTCAGAAGGCATACGGTCAGCTGCGACCTTAGACAGCCTAAGAGTGTAGAACCTGTAAAGACAGCTTTCACTCTCACAGTTCTGAAGGTTTATTCAGAACTGCGGCCTCCTGTTAGCTGCTCCTTACTGCTGCACCAGTTATAAGCTCAGCAGACTTCCACTGTAGCAGAACAGACTTTCAAGGACAAGGGTGTCTACTAGGTGTGTAAGTACATTACAGAGACCTGTTTGCAGATTTTTGCAGAATCTTTTACATACGGAGCCTGGATGTTTTCCTGACATTTCAACAGTGCTCAGGGAAGTCTTAGATTTCATGTGGATGGCGTCATCAGTGGTTATCATCATTAATGACATGATTAAATTGTTTTGTTTCTCTCAACCACTGAGTAAGAGCAGATGGTGAGGTCTCCGTCAGCCTGGCAACTTTATTTATTTTATAAACAGCTATTTTTTTTCCATTTGAATGAAACCCTTCCACTCTCATGAGCAACACTATCTTCATAAGTCATTAATTAATGCTTCCTGTGGATGATTTGTAAACAATAAAAATTGTGCAGTTGTGCAGTTGTGTCTCTCTTAAACTGCAGGTAAAAAGATGAAAATCAACTCATGACTCACCAGCTCTCCCAGGATTGGCTGGCTGCCAGCAAGGCCCCATGGGAATGTTTTTCCCTCTCTGTCCTCATCACCGTCAGTTTGATATAAAGCGACAGCTCTCTCAGGCCTTTCATGTCCAGCCTACGACCGCAGGAGAGAGGAGAGAATGGCAGCTTTCCCTCCCACAGACTCCACGCTGACAGATGTCCAGTTCTCACCCATGCTGAATTACTGATCACAGACTCCAAAGGAACTTTGTGTGGCACATATGGACACAGAGTTCTGCTGCAAATTGGACCCTTTCAATTTTTTATCGGTTGAAGCCTCGAGTGATGTCCACCTTTCACACCTGCAGGATCAGCACGGTTTGGATCTGCAGATGCCCAGCATAGGTTTCTGGACATGTGGGGCCGGGTGATTGGCAGGACCAGGTGACTGGCATGGCTATGTGACTGGCAGGACCAGGTGATTGGCAAGACTAGGTGATTAGCAGGACCAGGTGATTGGCAGGGCCAGGTGACTGGCAAGGTCAGGTGATTGGGAGGACCAGGTGACTGGCAGGGTTAAGTCACTGGCACAGCCAAGGAAGGGGTCCTCCGTTGCACCCTTACCTTTTTTTTTTTGCACATTTTCTCACTTAGACATCTCCATGGTAACACTGATTTTAAACTCACATGAAACAGTTCAGATAGGTCAAGTATGAAAGTGTATTCTTTACCCTCTACCAAGTTAGTATTTGTGCTTTAGGTGGTTCAACTTCAGTCCAGAAGTGAAAGAGTCCTTTCCCCTCATACATAGGTCATCATTGCCTGGACCAGTAAGCTCATGTAAAAACTAAACTAATAACAAACCCTAAATTGATTGTATAAAATTTACCATGTATTGAACAAAAATATCCACTTGTGTTTCTGTGGCACATAAAATAAAGCAATCAAACACACACAGGGAGTGATCACTCACAGAAATAAATAAATAGCTAACCATCCCAGCCCTACAGACATTGTGCTCTGAGCTATGTGCTGTCCATGGTCCTGATATTATGCTCTGAGCTACCTGCTGTCCATGGTCCTGATTTCAGAGATTTCATTTCATTGATTTTGGCTGTGGTGCAATGTTCTTTACCTTTTCATGAGAGCTGCAAGACTCTTCTTCTCCAGCAAGTGGCGGTAGTGCAGCTCTCTGAGGGAGAGCAACGCAGTCCATTCCAGCACGCTGGGGTTCCCCCTCTCAGAGCAGCCCCTCAGGACCACCCTGTCCCCGCTCCTGCCAATCATCCAGGACAACAGCTCAGACTCCACCCACCACGATGTGCCCCAGTGGAACAGACAGGCACTTATCAGCAGGTCAGGCAGCTCACCCTGCAGCCCTCTTTACAATGCCACTGCAAACCTGACGGTCATGGCGAGCCGCAACCGTTACAAAGCACAAAGCGAAAAACGTTTTCTCTGCAGAGAGAAACAGAACATCTGGGTAGTCGCGCGCAGGGGTCAGGGCCTTGTTTTCAGGGCGCTGCCTTGTTTGCTTTTAAGGGGTGACCAAAGTGCACAGCTCCCACAGCGAGAGCAGCCACGCAGGCCAGAGGGTAGTGTTCAACCGACAAACTACATCAAAGTTCCATTAGGGCTTCGTCACCTGTAGACCCGGAAGGCTCCAGGCAGCTCTGAGAGACAGAGCGGGTCGTCAGCATCCAGGGCGTATTCCGCCAAAGCCGCCAGCTCCT
The DNA here is from genome assembly GCF_013368585.1 of Megalops cyprinoides. Classification (NCBI taxonomy): domain Eukaryota; kingdom Metazoa; phylum Chordata; class Actinopteri; order Elopiformes; family Megalopidae; genus Megalops; species Megalops cyprinoides. The sequence continues at coordinate 22,027,779 of NC_050605.1, forward strand.
CCAGCTTCTCCTCCTGCTGCCACGGCAACAAGGCCTCCCAGGACTCCCTGCCTGTGATGTCACCACACGCAGAAAATAGGCCTTTTTTTTTTCTTTCCTGTCAGGCAGGACAATAATTACCACATTCTAGCGAACTTGCTGCTGAGTATGCTGGTGTGCTGTGCAGAATTAATCACACACTAATCACACTCCATGATGATTTCTACATCATGCAGCTACCGTAATATATACCAGTCCTTAGATGTACTTCACAATGCAGCACAAAAGTAAAACTAGTACTTATACAGGTGAATATGTGATGTATTGTGCTGATACCAGGTATCAGGTTGTTCCTCTGGTTACTAATTATGGTGATTCTAGGAGGCGATGTAGCTCTGCCCTACCATGCTGCTCCAGGAGCATCTCGCTGTAGAGCCTCTGTCGCACGATGTCGTATTTGTTGTCTACATGTTGGACCAGGTCAGCACTGGGGGACCACAGATCCCCGAGTCCATCACGTCCTACAGTTTGAGTTTCTCCGTCTCCATGGTGCAGTGAAGTTAGGACGCAATGCAGCCCTTCTCTCCACAACCTGCCACATCACACAGGAACGTGAATACAACATTAAACAAATGCTGTTAGAGTCCTTCTGGATCACTCACTGGATACTGGACAGTCACCTTAGAGAATATGTACAAGCCCCTGTTGAAAACATTCATGGGACTGAGCCGCTGTAGTATATTTGACGATAAAACGAGCCACTTACTCGGGATGTAGTCATGCAGGTTGTCAACTCCGATAATCAGGATTAAGAAACTGAAACTTTGTCCTGTAGTTTTAATTTTGTACTTTAGTAACACCACACAGCCACTAGATCAAAGCACTTTAAAGGACTTATTTCCACTATTTTATTCATTATTTATCTGCTGAAATCTCGTTTCAAATGGGAGTACGGAAAATCCCATCAAAGTGTGCTCAGATTGAAATGCCAGTCTTTCCTACAGTCTGATAATCTCCTCACTCAACCCGTCTGTGTCTGCTGATGAAAGGACCCCTAATTAAGCAGGGACTCGCTGGGTAACTGTGGCAGCAGGGTCTCTCCTGTCTCCCCACCGTAGGCCTCCGAACGGAACGCAGGCCTTTCACGGAACATTAACGTGTCATCGCAGCGTTCCACAGGTGGGACGTCACTGTTGGGCTCTGCCGCTCACCTGCTGCAGAGCCTTCTCGCTCGCCTCTTCAGCCTCCACACGTACAGACCCCTCCTTTCTCTCTGATCTCGAAAGCCGCCTCCCTGGGGAAGGAGAAGAAATTAGGTCCATCGATACACAGCGTTCTCCATATATATTTATACCCCTAAATAAATGGGAATAAAACACATGCTGTAAGAGGAAAAAAAATACATATTGGATCTTTTTTCTGATGAAAATGGTTTTTTTTTAGTGTGATACTTTAATCGTAGTAGCATTAAACGGAGAAAATGTTCAGACGGTTCATTTTAATTTTATTTTCTCTGTCAGCGGAGTATCTTCTGTCCTCTAACTGGTTTCCACTTCACTGTGGGACTTGCAGTGTGTAAAATGTGAGTGTATTGGAGGATTGTATTCGTCTTGCTTCAGGTCTCCTGTACTAGTGTGCAATTGGCTTTTCCAGAAAGCCATTTTCAGACTATTCCAAATGCAATTCACTGACAGAATGCATACCTGACACCACTGTTTGCTCTGATTGTGGCCTCCTGGCTGTGTGTGGGGGCAGTGTATTGTGGGTATGATGCTGTCATCCAGATTCTGCAGGAGCGGCCAGGAGTCTGTCTTGCCACAATCTCTGCCCAGAGTGCCAGCACGCAGTATCTGAGAGTCCCAGTGGAGCTGAGCAGAAAACCATACAGAGTCGTTCAGAGACTTACTCACACAGGGACACAACCCCACAGAGACTCAACCACACAGGAGTTGGTCACATAGGGATTCAACTACACAGGGACTCAACCACACAGGGACCCAGTCACATAGGGATTCAACCACAGGGACCCAGTCATATAGGGATTCAACTACACAGGGATTCAATTGCACAGGGACTCAGTCACATAGGGATTCAACCACAGGGACTCAGTCACACAGGATTTCAACTATACAGGCATTCAATCACACAGGGACTCGCTTACACAGGGACTCAGTCAAACAGGGACTCCATCACACAGGGACTCAACCTCCCTAAACAGCACTGCATGAGCTGGGCTGAGTAGCTACACTCTTCATAAAGACAGAGTACCTCTTCTGTCAGCATACGCTCTCTTTCTATCTCAGAGAGAACATCCAAAATCTTCCCAGCACGGCAAAACATGCCATTGCTATCCCCAGTAACCTGTAAAAAGACACAAAGGATCAGGATACAGTCTGCCTCACCTCATATTAAATGGTTATAAAGCAGAATAATAATATACTGCTATGCAACACCACAAAGCCATGTGGTTGTTCACATGTTTCCTGACCTTTCTAACGGCTTTCAGCACCTCCTCTTGGCTCACGGGGCTGTAGAACACCCTGTGGTACACACCGCAGATGAACGCAGCGGACAGTGCGTCATTCTCCGACACACCCAGGGTGTCACACACCACACTTAGCTCCACCTCCATCACTCAAAAACTAAAATAAAGCAATCAAACACACACAGGGAGTGATCACTCACAGAAATAAATAAATAGAACTAAAGGAACATACACACAAACACACACACACACTAGCATAAATACAGAAAGACACATACATATGCAGCCTTTCGCAGAAACACACAAGTTTATACAAGTACATGAACTTGTATCTGGTAACATGGTATTTGTGAAGGGGATTAATTCATATGAAGAGCAGGGGTGAGGGGTATTTTTTTGATGAAAACTGTACTTTTTTCCAGGGTAACCATAATACGTAGTGGCATGCTACCTTAAAGCCAATAATCAAAAATTTTAAAAATATGAGATCACACAATGCTGAGCCCAGAATCTGTTGTCATGAATCATTAAGCACCTCACTTGCAAACACACAAAGCTGGTTTCAGGTGGACGAATGTTTTCGTGTTTAAATGGCTCTGAATCCTGTCATGAATGCATCAACAGTCAACAACATATCCATTTCACAGTGTGCTGTGCTCAGCAAGCCCTGGGGGAAAGATCAATAACGTACATGTGATTTTTTCCCCTTTTTTTTGTCATATTGTAAAATAAAACACTATTAGTAATACACCATGTCAAAGCTCAATTACAACCTGACTGATTTAAAAGCATGATCTATATAAGTACACCAGATTTAAGCACAAACAATTTAAGCACTGTGGTTATAAGCACAATGGATTTGAGGTAAAACCTACTATGGGCAAAGACACAAACGGTCCACTGCAGCATCCACCTGGGTCAGTACCAAAGGAACTGAACCAGGTTGAATGGGGCAAAGTGGTGTCAGGTGACTTTATTCCCCCGCTAAAGACCGGCCATCGGTCTCCCGCTCTCTCACAACAAACTTAATCAGCCGGCTCAAGTGCAGATTTCACAGACCAGTGTTTCCTTAATGAGGCAGAAAATCCTGTCCTCGCCCCGCGGCACTGCTCCCTGCACCCCCACAAACGCACACCACTGCTTAATTGCCTCTAAGATCTGTTCCTCTGGGATCCATCAACTGACCTGGAGTCAGCCACAAGTCACCTCTACCTTTTCACCAATGAAGACTCCTGCTTTCTGTCTCAGTATGCTTACCTATACACTCTTCTTCAAATAAAACAAAATAAAAATGTAAAGACTGACTAAAAATGTTCTGTTTAATCAAACACAGTTTTGAAAACTGCAGAGATATGCGAAAGCACCTTACCTTCTCTTATGGAGTCGGTCTCGTTTGTGAATTATGCATGTGTCTGAGAGTCAGTTGCTGTGACAACAAGTGGCTTGAGTTTCACTGCTTTGCTGGGCTGCATTTACAGAGCCTTCAGTCATGTGAGACAGAGAGAGTGTCACAGAGAGAGAGAGAGAGAGAGAGAGAGAGAGAGAGAGAGAGAATGAGACAGTGTCCCAATACAAGCATCTTTCTTTTCAGGCAATTACATACATGCAATACATGCACAGTGTGAATGCAGTGTCACAACAGAGTCTGAGGCCAGCTAAAGCCCAGATCCATTTTAATCTTCATCTTCTCCTGTTCATGACCAGCTGGATTTGCATTAAAAATGCAGGGCTTTGAGCCACAAGATGGCATTATAAGCCTATCTTCAAGTCTATTGTAAGCTTATCTGCTAACAGACAGGTATGTAGATGGAAGCAACACTGACTGAGCTTTGAGGAGCTAAGAAGGCCAGAAATATACAGCACTGTACAACAACGTTTAAAATATGTTCCCAAGTAATAATAATAATAATAATAATAATAGCTGTGGGTGTCATGCTGCAGTCCAGGGGCTATGGTGCTGTGGTTAAGACGACCATCGTACTTTGCCTGGAACTGCATGAGCCAGAGTGTATCTGATGTCTGGTAATCCCATGCAGTTGCAAGCAAGGCTGTGAATATGCTGTATGATGTGGAATCTGAACCAAAGCCCAAGGCCTGGATACACCTGATTGATTTCACACTGAGAACACAACACAGGAAGTCAGCGCACACAACCCAGGTGAACAGAATAAACCCTGTGAGTCACACACTGATCTCAGGGGGAGAACGAGACAGAAGGAGAGGCATTCAGGTGCACAGCAGGGATTCTCAGGGAAGAAGGGATTACTCTTCCGGAATCTGAAAGACAGAGGGAGAAACAAAAAAAAAAACAGAAATAAATAAAGAAAGTACATTTGAATTAAAAAGTGCCACTTCCTCCACTTTTCACTAATAGCTGAAAAGTGCAAGCCAGCATTCATATTCAGCCACCTAAGGAGGAGATATCAAGCGTGAGGAGGCAGAGAGAAACTCAAGTCGAAAAGGACAAACAGATCAGTTTTCAGCTCACAGCTCAGTGACTGGACACTTCCACAAAGGATCCACTGGGATGCCTAGCAACTGCGAGGCGTCGGAAGCTCCCAACATACTCAACACAGGCGTGCTGCGTATGATCATTGCACACAGCCTAAATGAAACGGAAGGGCACCTGCCTCTGACCTGTGTGTGCGTGTGCAGCATTGTGACATCAGAACGCATTCCGTGAACACAAGCTGCTTTCAGAATTCTGTCCAACAACAGACTTCTGCCACACACTGGAACTCAGGTGAAACGGACAGGAAGCACAAACAGGCCCTGACAATAATTACCACACAGAAACAGAAAGCGGCCCGGTCAACAGAGCCCGGTGTGTGTGTGGGCGCCTTCATTAGGCAATGTGCTCAGGATGTCCATGTGACAGAAGACTGCGCAACTGAATATCTCCCACTGGGTGCGTGATAGCACTTCCACAGTGCAGCTAGCGTTCGCCGTTTCAGCTGACATTCACCGTTTGCTTGATCGGTTTAATTAACGCCACCTGTTAAATGATTAATTGCGCAGATACCAGGGTAACACGCCGTGTGAGTCACGACCATCAGTCATCTACATATCCTCAGATTCGGAGAACGATTCTGAGATTATGATCACATCGGAAACAGGATGATTATGAAAAGGCTGAAGACTGTACACTGAAGAACAGTGTTCTAAAGAAGAAAATGCTGAGGACCTTATGCTCGCTGAGACGCTTTTCTCCCTGTCAGGTGAAAGCAGCCTGGCTTTCCATGACCGCACACACTATTTATAAACAGGTGGGTGGCATCTTTTTTTTCTCTGGCACCAGGGAAGCAGCTGTAAAGCAATTAAGGGTCTTTGATTTTCAATCATGGCCCTGTCTGCCGTGGAAAGCAGCTTTTTATTCCTTCCCCCTTCCAGCACCATCCGACAGCCTCAGTGTCAGCAGACGAGATTATGACAAGGTGGACCGTCTTTGCGGGGAGGCTGGTTTTCTGAGATCCCGGGAGTCTGGACACTTTTAACACATTGATTTCAACCTGTTACCTCGATAAATATGCAATCAGGCTGATCCTGCAGATCAATAACACCCATTTTCTGTCACCATGCTATTGCATAGCTCGCTCAATTCAACGTGAGAGGGGGAAAAGGACAGCTTTGCTGTTGAACACTACATGCATCTCAACCACAGGACCTATCACTCAGGACCCAGGAGGAATTACTACAAAGAGGCACTGGGAACTGGACCCACAACCACTGGGGTAGAAGCCCAGCACCTTTGAACCTTTTTGACGAACCCAAACGTCTACAGCAACACTACCCACTGCCATCTTTATTAATCACCGCTTGCCTGAAGGGCAAAAAGCATAAAAAGGAAATAAAACAAGTAAAGTAGTTTGGAGTTGGTGATCTGACACAGTAAAATTAACAACATTTAATATCATACCCAAAAAAGAATTACATCTCACATAATTCTTACTGGGTTTTGTTGGAAATCAAGTTACTGATACTGAAAGTGAATCAGAACCCCTTATGCTTTGCTCTGTCAAATTTAGATGCCAGATAAAATGTTCCTCTAAGCCTGTCAGCTTTTGACTTGAGACATCCCTCAACCCACCCTCAGGGCCAAAAGAAAAAAAAAATTAAATCTCTTGGTTTCTGGATTAAAAACCCCCACACAAATTAAAATGTGCCTTCCTCTAAAAAGCAGAAAGAGAGGTCAAAGCCATATTGGTAATACAGGATGAAAAAGATCTGCTCATGAATATTGCTGAAAAGATTACTGTTTGTTATTATTCTGAGTATCAGGGAGGGCCTGTGTGTGCAGTTTGATGCCTGTGGACAGTGTGACTGGCTCGTGGAAAACCGCAGGGCGTTTTTTATTCATTCGTCTGGCGAAAACCTGCAGGTGCTAAGCCATCCGGCTGCATGGGACACACTCTGCAGCGCTAAGAGCAAACTTTCCTCTCTCATCTGGTGGGGACGGAGGTACAAGGCTCCCCGCTGCGTCCTCATTAGTGCCTGTAATGAGTGTATTTCTACCCTGTAACGCTCATCGGTCTCTGAGGCATGCCGCTGCTCCTTGATCATGCACGCCCCCCGCTCTCCTTGGACTCTCTGTTCCCTCACACGCAATTAGTGTCTCCTCTGCTTTCCAGCACGAGAGGAGAAACTCTTACCTTTTAATCTTCCAGCCTAAAAGGCCTAAAGCCCTCGTATAAGTAATGCCAATTACCACAATGTCGCGCACCTCCAAAGACCCGTAACAGAAGGTGAAATAACCCCACCTTCTGAACGCAGCCTCCTCTGTGAGACTCCCCACTCCCACGGCTGGGAGCCACTCAGTCTCACCTCTGAGTGGAGGCATTCAGCACCCAACAGAGAGAAACGCCAGCGAGATACTACGAGCAGCATGCGGCCATGAGAGGCAGCTCTGACGAGCGCAGGCATTGTGCTCATATCTCCAGGACAGGCGGCAAAGCCCGGCAGCTGAACTGCATGTACGGCTGGACCACACAAACAGCACAGAGTGACAGCCATGAGCTAGACAGCTCTGAGGAGCGCAGACATTGAACAGATTGAACCACATGTACGGCTGGACTGCACAAAAAGCTCGAAGTGACAGCTGTGAGTTAGACAGCTCTGACGAGCGCAGGCATCTTGTCGATATCTGCACAACAGACAGCAAAGCCTGGCGGTTGAACCGCATGTACAGTTGGGTCACACAGACAGCTCAGAGCGACACCCATGAATGAGACCGCAGTGGCTGGCTGAGTTCACCAGCTCAGAGATCGATCCCTGTTCCTGGCGAAGGTGTCCTGGTGCAGCTGGGGCTTGTGGTCTGCCCGGCACACCTTTAAGCAGCTCCAGTGACATACAGCATTTACCAAAGTCACGCTCAATCCCTGCATCCAGTTTCACCGTTCGAGCAGGGGCTACACACTTACCACAATCAGCAGAGGGGTTGGTACCCACTGTCTCACACTGAAACACTTTACCTGTGAGAGTGTTCACCTCTAACCTTTGGGATAGGAGTCCCATTCAATACCCACTGCATCACGCTGGCACACTCCTTACCTGTGGGCGAGTCGAGACGGGCCGGCACCTCCCATGGTGCCTGCTCCTGTCACACTCACACCAACGCCTCGCTAAGGACGTGTTCAGCACTGAAATGTCAGCCACACTGAACATCGGTGGCTAATGAATGACTCCTGGTGTTTGTCTCGGTGAAAGAGAGAAGAGAGGGAGATTTCCTTTGACGTGATATCTTGCCCTTTCCTGCTTCCCGGTCTGGCAGACAAACCTATGAGAGCCGACAGAGAGGATGAGACGTGCTGTTCTGTCCTTCGGGAAGGTCTGGTGCTGCGGGCTCTATTTCTCTAATGCATCACAAAGCAAAAACTCCTTCCTTTTACTCTCGCACGCCCCACCTGCATCAGACAATCCACAGAACAGCCCCAAAGTCCTGGTTAAATCCCGGGTTCATTCTTCTGTGGCAGATCCTGTTTGATGTTACAATAATGCATAATACACAGCCTCCATGACCTTTCAGAATGCTCACTCACACTCAGTTCGTGGACTGCAGGTCCTTGTGTTATTGTAATGTGGGCAGGGAAATGCAGTCTGAGAAAAAGTTACATCAGTAAGTGAGTGGGATTACACAGCTGAAATGCAATCGCACTAATGCTGGCATCTGATTAGATGGCTGGTTTCCAGGCTTGACTCCTTTTGGTCCCATGAAACATGGGACAAAGACAGGAAAAGGTTTGTCTGTGTGTGTGTGTGTGTGTGTGTGTGTGTGTGTGTGTGTGTGTGTTTTGTTGTGGCACGTGCTGTAATGTAATCACGCAGCAAGAGGCAGCCTCGCTTCCAGGTAAGCGTAAAAAGGTGAACTGCTGGCAAGAAAAGGAAGGAGAAATATGTATGGTGAAAAGTTTGATCTCTACGGAGACATTGGGACTAGCTTCGATGAAGTCCAGATGGGGAGACCAGTGGTCAGTATTGGTCAGGGGCAATTGTACTCATTTGGTAAAAGCTGTTTGTTTTCACTGGGATAAAGGCAGGGTTTTCTTTGGGGCCTACCACAACCGTAGTGTTAGGTTGTTTGATGTGCTGTTTGGTTCACTGAGATATTTTCACCAGTTCACCGCTGGTTCCCTGAAGCTCGGCGTTGGACTGTCAACACTTTGCTATCATTTTTAACATAAACTAAACTACCCAGCCCACCGCTCTGGCTCCAGTGGCCATGGTGCTCAGAAGACAGCTGGCCCATCAGGAGGTCCTCAGCGCTGGTGAGTTCGCTCCGGCCATCATGCGTTGGGAGGCCTGCCTCATGCCACTTCTGGGTTTGTTTGTTTGTTAGTTCTTTTCACACACTCACGCAAAACACACTTAGCTTACGCTGCATGTTTTCCTTTTGCAGCCATTATAATTCTTTGTTTTCGAGCCAACGGGAGGCTAGTTGGTAATGGTGAGTACCTTTGATGCAGTACGCAGCACTAATGCACATTATACTTAATAAGCACAGCTCCTACATGTAGCTTTGGAATCGACACAATACGCATCCACTGATGTCTAAACCGTAAATACTTGCCAGCACTTCCCCTCCAGAAAACAAAAAGCTTCGATAAGCGCACAGATCGCTCCGCACCTCAGCCGTGAAAGCAGATTTTGGTGAAAGCTGTCGGCTGAAGGGGAGGCATGCAATGTTTCCCTCTTTCACAGGTAAATGGATTTGGCAGTCAGACAATGTTCCATTTTCTGCACACGCTCATTACAAATGTTGTTCCAAAGCCATTCCAGCCATTGCAGTCTTTTATTTAAGAGTATATTCTGAGCCACGCACAGACGCTGCCTTCCTCTGACTGATCAGCACTCACACCGTTCTCTGCGGCTCTTCACTCCGCATGAAACCCGGCGCCCCCAAAGGTCACATAATCACATACCACACACACCTTGATAACATTCGCTTGCTCCAACCTCTCCACTGTCTCCCCTGATACAGCTTAGTCATGCCTCATTAACGCTCAAAAAATTTTATCCACAAACAATTAATCTCTTTGTTCTGTTTTGGGACAAAGGTAATGAGATACAGGTACACCTCTATATAAGGGATTCAGTTTAGTTGTAAAAATGGACAGTATTGAAACTAGCATAAAAATAATGTACATAAAACAACATATATTCTTCCACAAAAGGATCTGTACATTCCACTGACATTCCTGCTGCTTTCCTGTTTGATTCCAGTTTAAGAGCCTGTGGGGTGGGTGCAGTGAACACTCTGGCATCAAACGTTAGAGATCTGAGTTCACCTTAACTTTTCATCAAAGGCCGTCTGAATAGGTGTTACCTGTAACAACTGCTGTTACCACCTGTCACAATGTTGCGGCATATGAACCTGCCATGACTCATTTATCCAAGCTGCCACATATCTCAAATTATTTATGTAATTTATATAATTATTTATACAGCCTCATTTGAGAGTGAATGTGAGGAGCGGGTGTCATCTCTGTGCTCCAGTCTGACTGATGCAATCAAAGCAAAAGCAATTACTTCCCACAAGTTACACCATCTTAGAAAAGCCTCCCTCGATGATAAAAATCTGGTCTAAACACAGTTTTCTGATCTTCTGAGAATGCACAGCATGTACCTTCTGAAATAAACCCAGGCGAAACACGGGGGAAAAAAGGCAGAGGAATATTTAAAATTGATTTTCTTCTCAGGAAAATGAGAAACGATATTCTTCTTGAAAGCCCATCAGAGAATCATCCAAAAAAGCCGCAATCGATTTTCAACCAGGCCTGGAATCGAAATCGAAACCCACTTACCGGTCCTATTTAACAAATCCAGTTGCTGACACAAGTTTAAATCTGACCACTATCCATTAAAGTCATAACAAATGCCATCATTTGCTATGTGTACATTTTTACTGATAATGGATTGGAAGTTTTTTACTTGATGCATACCTGATTTTACCTGCTGGATAGCACAGATGTCATCAGCTGTGACAGAGGTCCTAAAGTCGGACCTGTTCTCTCCCCTCATGGAAGCCATTTAAATAAGTGATGGACAGGGGGAACTGTTTTAGCCGGCCACGCAAACTCCCTGCCACTGCATATCATTTCAGGAAATGAGGGACAGACACAGAGATTCACAAAGACATAAGAGGTCTACAGGAAAAAAAAGGTTTATTCATCTTTCTGTGCGGACAGCAGTTCTGCGTAAAACAACAGGAAATTGAAAGCTTCGGGTTCGAGTTTTGCGCTTGAAACTGATAACCGTGTGCACTCTAAAACAAACGGCTTTGCCGCCGCGTCTGACACTCAGGTAAAGTGTAGCCTCTGTGCCTTCCGTCGCCTAATGAGTGTTTTAGCATTTAGAGAGCGCAGAGCCGTCAGTCTGTAATTTCACACTCCGGAAATAAAGACACGGCACGTCTGGCAGAACCACGCTTTCCTCAGAGAAGCGTCGCCTTAATGCAACATTTCTTCCTTTATCTAAGATGTGACAACTTTACTGTGATACTAAGATGACAAGCTAATTTGCACATTTAAAAATGGAGTCTGTGCACAGAATGGCCATTGTGCGTGAAATGAAGGGGAAAACAAGAATTAGAGTTTGATTTTGGCATCCATTTGGTATCTGTCTCTGATTTTTACATTAAATAAAATGACTCAGTACATGCTGTATTTTTGCTTCCTTTTGTCTGAGACAATGTGGTGCCTCATAGGTTTCTATTCTTGGTGTAAGACCTGCAGGAAATTCAGGGCAGGCAGGTGCTCAGATTCAGGTGTTGGGTCCAGATGGAGAGCCAATCAAAAGCCTTCCTCAGACACAGGCAGGTAACCTTTTTTAACGGCTGCTTATTTCAGTCACGCACAGCACCAGTGCCACAGATGTCCACATGAACACGCGTGCACACACATGCACAAACACACACACACACAAAAGCAAAACCATACCTATCCAGGCACACACACACACACACACACACACACAAACACACACACACACACACTCTGTCAACAGCCATCCATAGCTGATTACCAGCTGTGATGTCACAGCACAGATGCAAAAGTGTGCCTTTGTTCCTCAAAAATTGTAGCCAATGGATTAGAATGAATGGACAGATTAGAAAGAATGAATGGATTAGAGCTACATGCGGGTGGCTGTCATATCTCTGAGCACACGAAGCTGTCAGATCAAACAAAAGAACAGGTATTGCGAAAAGCTCGGCTATTACCAGAGGAAATCACAATGTTATGGGGAAAAATGCAGTAGAATTGAAGCCACTGTCCAAGCCCACCTAAAATTACAGCTTTCTACTGTAGGCTCACAGTCCATATATGTATGCTCTGTGTCTTTTGACACAGTAAAAACTATATATCTATATCTATCTATATATAAAGTATATATCATACAATATACTTACAGACTTATAGATATTATATGCCAGCAGAGGTGGACACCCCGGCTTCAGAAAGTAAAAGTCCTGCCACGTAATTGTTCTAGCCTTTCACTAAACAAGGTGAAACAAGGTGATTTCACTAATTAGCTCCACTACCTGGGTGAGGAGTTGTGCTAATTAAATTCAGCTGGTGTAGTGCATGGGTGGAACAAATACGTGGCAGAACTTTTATTTTCTGAAGCCGGGGTTTTCCACCTCTGTCTGCCAGTAGCATTGATATCAGGATAGTAGCAGCATGATGACATGTGTGGGCTGTGCTGACAGGCAGTATCTGACCTAAAGCAGTGAGGAGGATGCTGGGATGCCACACACATCCTTGCCCTGGGTGATAAGACCACAGGTATCTGATCCAGAGGGGAAATGACAACAAATTCACAGTTAAAATCAACATCAACCAGAACCTGTCTCTCCTGTTAACGAGCAATTCCAGATGTAGATCTATACATTTCACAGGGTAAAACGATGGTTTTTTTTAAGTGAAATGGATTTGCGGTAATCCCAGCCGTGCAGCCGTTCAACGATAAACATAAACCCTCTCCTGATATCTGTCCATTGGCACGCCAGTCCATCCACTTTGCGGTTGGGCCTGGTGGCAGAGAGCATGCTGGGATAGGTGAGTTCAGCTCTCGCCATGCAGGTTCAAACCGTCACTCTTTCTGCCACCTTCACTACCCCCTCTCCCCTGTTGATTCAGTTTACAACTTTATTTAAATCAGTCACAATCACAGAAGGACACAGGCTTGTACAAAGCAGGGAAGAATCTGAATATTTGCCGTTCGTGGTGAGCAAGAACAGCAATCAAATATTTAGCCCAAGGAGAAATCATCTCCAAACTGTAAAGATCACTGCATGAGACGAAGCTTCCAAAAAGTAGAAAGGCTTTGATATTCTTTTTTTATTGGGAGATAAGCAGATGATGCAAACACTTCAGAAACGTTTCCTTTGCACGTGTCCTCAGAGATGAGTGTAAGAGTTTGGCTCGGCCGGTGGCTGTCTTCAGCAGCATTGATTGGACAATTGGATACGCGTCAGGAATCAGATGGGACTGCAGTCTCCGAGCTCTCTTTGGATGCTTTTTAATATGCATTAAAAATCAAGATTTACAAGACCTTCACTTTTTCCAATACTGAATATTGCATTTCATTTCCAAACCTGCAAGGACACTTAAGGAGCCGCTGCTGAGTGTACACTAATGTAGACCTAACTGCAATGTAACAATAACCGACCCATGAGTGATTGCATTTGCCCTTCCTTTCCAAAAGTGCTTCCAAAGGGGGTCTCTTCAGGGAGAGCCCTCACATTAAAACCTGATGCATTCAGCCTCTTTAAAGATGACCTTGCTTCGTGTTGAAGATTTTCTTTGAGTTTGTCAGAGCAGTCAATGAACGGCAAGTGCCATTTTTGTTATACAATTATATAATTATATGTTATACAATTATAACCATATTATCATAAAGTACTGTAATATTTGCAGCGCTCTCTTTGGAAACTTGTGCATCAGCTGCAGTGCATATCTGTTTTTGTACAATGGAAAAAGCATGTGTGCTCCTCTGTGGTCACCCACAACGCCACAAAGTGCTCTACAGAGGAGCTGGTGCTGCCTGGAACATAGCCTATCTCTCACTGACAAAAAACAGTAATCTGTAGGCCCCTGGTGAAGGGAGGCACTTAGAGGTGTTAATACAGGGCTAATCTGAGACAAGCATCTGCCAACCCTACCCCAGCGGGACGAAGCCAGTTTTTCTCTGTTGCCGCAACCTCCTGGTCACTGGGTTAACGACGGCTAATGACCCAAACTGGCGATGTCTGGGCAGCCGAGCTTAGCCTGCGCTCAGAGCCGAGCCGTTCGGGAGACCCGGGGATCGATTCTGAATGATGCTTCGATGGGTCACGCCCGTCATCTTTGAGAGGGGGTGTTTTTGGGAAGTCCTGAATCCCGACAGAAGGAGCGTCTCCTGACCTTATTTTTCCCCTCAGAAGGGTATTTGCGTTTATCCTTGGAAGAGGTGAGCTGTCTGGCTTGTGCGTAAATTCTCTGGTTCTCCTACTGTCCCCCTGCAGCACTAAAAGGTTGTTTATGGACACCCGTGATCTCACGAGCATAAACACAGCCTTTGCATGGAGAAGGGCTGTACTTTCACTGCAGCTCTGTCTCACATTTGAATGTTTTTTTTTTTTTTCATTCTTTGACTCATTCTTGGAGGGTTTTGTTTAGGTTTCTCATTCAGCTGTCAACATAGCAACAAAAGAAGTGGTTAGCGCTAAAATTTTTCTAACTCTATTCTATGCTTACTGATATATGATATTTGATATGTATAATGTATGTATATATATATGTAAACTCTTAGAAAACATGTAGGCTAACTCATATATGACATACTGATATATATTACACTTTAAATGATGTACTGATAAATGATGTTGCATATACCGTTCTTGCTGACCTGCGATGTACTGATATACTGATGTATAACACATTTCTATATGACAGATTTGATGCCATGTTTGTGTGTGTTCAGTTTACTGGTGACTCCAGAGCGGATATTTACACAGGAGAGCTCCTCGAGGCAACTATGAGGAGAGAAAACAATCAATATCAGATCAAAGAATCAATCAGGCGAGCACATAGCTCCTCACACATCGATACAAAAGGTGCTTTCAAATTCGAGGTTTTTTTTTTCTTCAGAGTGGGGCATAGAGGATGGTGGAGCATGTGTTTCACCATATTCACCATAATGTTTTATTCTGCCATCCTCTATCTGTATATGCATAAATGCTTTACGGCAGCAGCACAAGATGACTCGCCATTCCAGTGAAGCCTGCCCGAAGCTGAATTTTAGAGAGAGGACAGAGACGGGAAAGAGAAAAAGAGAGAGTGATCCGCCTTTGCTGTCCATCCAGCCGACCTCTCTGCACATATTACTCAGCGTTCCAGTTTCCCATGTGGACAACCCGTGTCAAGAGATCATGAGCACATACATTACTGGTCTGCTGCACAAATACCTCTTGTGAGGAAGTTCTTGTCCACGTGCTTCTCATGCTTCACGCCCCACAGAAGCCTTCCGCTAACTTTAATCTGGCACAAAACTGTGCCTCCGATCAGTCCTGCTTTCTCAAGGATTTTGGCCCTGTCTGTCATAAGTCAAAAGTCCACTCATAAAAAGTTGAAATCCATTTTTATGTTTTTTTTTTACAGATGGAAAGGTTACAGTAACATTTCCAGCATCCTGCTATTCAGAGTCTCCACTCTATTTTCTGCAGGGCCCTGATAGGAGGCAGGCTCTCAGATGTGAAAATTGGGTATTATATGAAGGTGAAGTTCTATTATCACATCTCTGGGTTATTTTTGCCAGTCAAGCATTCAGACCTCCTTAAGAAAACACTGACTTAACATTGACATTCAGCGTTAAACACGGTGCACTCTATATTCCACTGAATTCAACATATTCATTAAACACAACACAAACACACACAAACACAAATACACACACACATACACACGCACATACACACACACACACACACACACGCACAAACACACACACACAAACACACACACTCCTGTCACTGGACTCAGCGCTTGTTTCGTCCTGCATCACAACTCCCTCCCCCAGCAGCAAACCTAAACCAAACCTCTCTCTGAAGTGCTTCTGACAAGGCAACGTCCTGGGTGAGAATTAGCCTCCATTTTACACCCCCTACCCAAGTAGGAGAAACCTGTTGGGAAATTGCGGGCTGTGATTTTCTGCATATTTTCATTCATTTTAGCTGTCAGGGCTTCCTTATAATAAGAGCAGAGAGGAGCATACGCTCCACAATGAAAGGGACTATTTTTAATGTTCTGTTTAATTACGCAGCAAATGCAAAACTCTTTCCTTGTGCCATTGAATTACAGCTGGAAATAGTGAAACTGTTGTTCAAACTTTAATCCCATTGCTGTTAAAATATTCCTTTGATTCTTCAACATGCAAGTAATTAATATTTCTTCGACAGACAAGACTAAATTGTGTTTCACTGCTTTTGTTAAATTGCATAACAGATACACTTCTCCACTGAGACCTACAGTATGGTTAAACGTCTTGTTCACTTCAGAAACTGTGTGTACTGTATGATTAAGCTTCAACAGCATCCAACCTGGGATTCGATCCAACAACCCTCTGGTCCAGGATCCAGAGCGCAAAGCCCTATCTCACATCCCTCCAGTATTATTCTTGTTCATAGGTGGGTAATAGCTGATGTTCTGAAATATATTCTGATGAAAATAGTAAAAAGGCATAGATAAAACTAGCATAGATATCCTGTAGTTGAGTTCAGAGGCAACATTACATGCAGAGCTTCTTTCTTTCTCCCTCATACACACGCAGTAAATAATGAATGTGTCTGTGGAGTGAAGAGATGACATTTAAAAAGAGGCAGGGACAGCTTCATCAGGGTCCGGTCTGACTGACAGAAGCACAGTGCTTGCAGGGACATTGTCTACCTTACATTCACTGTGGAGACAGAACCAGGAAAGAAAAGATTTTAGAGTGAAGCTCCACAAGCCTCCAGGAGGCTTCCATGTACTGTCATACTGTGTTGCTATGGCAAGAGAAGTCTTTTGATTGGTTCACAGGCTCATCTAATCCTCACTCTCCCATCTGTACCTGAAAGAGCCCTTAGTAAGAACTAATCCACTGACCACACTACATGTTTCGAGGAAACTCTGTGACCTTAAAGTGAAGAACAGGACAGATATGTTCTATTTATCCACATTAATCAAAACCAGACAGCCTGTCTGAGCCCATCTGACACTTGGGAGTTTTTTAGCATAAAGAGGAAATAGGCTACCAGGTTTTGTGCACGTAATCTGTGGGTGGAAAGAAACATCTTTCCTGAAGATGTGTATATTACTGAAAATACACTGGGGCAGAAGTTTGTGTATATTCTCTATATTCTCTGTCCCATGTGTTTTGTGAGAGCTATTTACTGTAGCAGGGTATGACTGTCTTTCCAATACTTGTGCTCTTTCATCCTACAATAAACATTCAAATCTTTGGGGAAATTGGCTGGTCTGATTCATTCTCGCTCACCAAATAGAAGTGGCATTGTTTGCTCATTTATGGAACGCAGAATGCTTCCCACATTCTAATGCCAGTCAGCGGTGACTCTGACAGCTCTTTTTATAGTCAGAGCCTTTTTTTAGTCCTCCGCTAGTTCAGCTAAAGAAACAGCCTTGAAGTTCTGATGTTCCTTATGGGAGTTTATCATCAGAGAGCAACAGGAAGCCAGGCCTGCTGCTGAATATCGGCTCTTTGCCGTGGCGTAAATCAGGATGCAAAAAATAAATCACACGTAAAAGCCCATTTACACAGCTCCACTTGTCTCTGACTCAGATGAAGTTTTATGGCCAAGGCTGTTCCCGAGCACTGTATTTTCCCTTTAACCACACCTATTCCATTATCCACAACACATTCAGAACAGTAAAAAAGCAAGTCAAGTCAGACTTTCTTTTGCCTCTAGCATCAACCTTTTTCCCTTGAGTTAATTTTGCAATACATTCAGTTAGACCCCTAAACTGTGAATCCGTGCAGACATTTTGATCCATATATATCACCCCTGACAGGAGAGGAGTGAAATGCACACTAAATAAAGAGGGTGAATTACAGGTCTGGCTGTAAGTAACTGTCCAGGTCCAGTTCTGTAGAGACAAATAGAAATTCTGTGTTTCCTACAAACAATTCTAAGGTGCTGCATAATAACTATTATAAAGACCTCTGACCACAACTCAAACCAAATAAACAGATCAGTCTAAAATGACACATTATTGAAAAAAACTGTCCTTTGTGGAATTCTGTTTGAGAAAAACAAAAATCTAAAAGTGTCGCATGACACCTACGTGAGACTCATGTCTTATGATAAATTATGAAGTCAAAATACACAAACCGAAATATACAAACTATTTCCAGTTTCTTTGAAGGGAACAGCGCAAACTCCAGTAACAGGACCCCAACACGTAAGGACTAACCCACAGACGTCCCTTCCTCGGTAGGGAGGTTGTCCACATCATGACCATGAAAATCTCAGTGGTTGGATCGTGCAGATGCCGCTACGGTTTGACCATGCGGCCGTCCACAGAATGGTCAGAAGAAGAGCATCTGCTAGGACGCATACAAAAATAAATCACACAATCTACGGTTTGATACCATGGGAGCTAGTATCCATTAGGCTGAAGGCATGCAACTACAGCTGGCTTAATCAGACTACCTGTGGCTCATAGCAAGTTTAGTGGAATGGCTCTGTGGAGTGGTTATGATTAGCTCGGAGGTCAGCACTCAGAGGTGCTCTGCACCTGGCCGGCCTTCCATTCCTCGCAACCCAATTGCCATATATAATGGCCTCCAATCTATATAAGGCAGACAAACACTTCAGTCACATACAAGAGGCAGCACTTACCACACTCACCCGCAATCAAACTTCACATCAAAGCCAAAGTTACAAATGCATTGTGGAGTGGAACTGGCAGCCACTCAGCATAAGACATATGAACAAGATTTAGGTCCGTTCTAAAGTTGGAATGAGAAGCAGATACCCCAAGGAACTTCAGCTCCACAATGTAGTTGTTGAAGTGAATATACTATGACCGATGTTTGTAGCTTTTTCTCTACCAGCCCTGTTAAGATTTAGTTTAACATTGCATCTGCATGATAATTTTTTTTTAAGTTTATTTGTTATTTCATGCTGTCTTATGTTTGCTATTCAGTATAGGTATATTTTGCGTGACAGTGTTACACATATGCTATTTGGAATGAACGATCAAGTGCACATACACAGTGCTATTATGCAGAGAAGCTGATAACCAATAGAATTACAGATGCAAATTAGGTTCTGTTCTCAATGTTCTTGCAAGGGTGACTCATTAGAAATAATGCTGCAAGCAGCCATTCCACTTCCAAATGGCTGCCCTGCAACACTCTGGTGGGTTGCTACACAACCGTCCTAAAGAGCCCTGAGATCCATGAAAGGCGCTATATAAATGGAACATATCGTTATTATTTGTCATTACTGGCAAAACAGTCACCTTTTCCGAGCCTTGTAAGAATGTCTGACATTTACCACAGCTGTGTGAGGACTCTGGTTAGATCCTGCAGTAGCTGGGTCTAAGTTCTGTCTGTTTTGAATTTATTACAATTTTTATTTTGGTAATTACATTTGATATTTCTCAATTGACATTTTCAGACAGGGCTTGATGAGAGTTTTGATGAGAGTGAATGGGAACATCACCCTTTTAATGGAAGCTTAATAAAAGCTTCAGCCTCAATCCCTCACAAACGTAAGGCAGAAACAAAAAGGCATCAGCAGAGGTAATTTATTCAGCCACTTTTGCACTTTTGCATATCGTCACACTGCAATTTTCCCTAAATAGACATGACTGCACTGCCAAAGCAGACAGCACAACACCCATTAGTCACCTATGTGTAAAATTCTGGGTCTACTTAGAAAAAAAAAAATCCAATAACTTGCACGGTAAGTACTATCAATCCTTTACCACATCAACAATCTCCAAATGAATGAGTAAGTGGGTGCAAAATGACATATTAATGAACCGTGTATTATGCACCACATTCCCGTGAAAAATATGACAAAAACATGACTGTCACCTCACAGAATTGGGACGGAGTGTGAGAAGATTTCGCAGCACAGTAGGTGGGTGAAAAGTGTGTGGATGGTGTGTAAGAGTGTTGTAAAGCACGTGTAGCTGGGGTGTTGGAGGTATTTAGAGGGCGTGTAGGTGGAGTGTAGAAAGCGTGTAGGATGGAGTGCAGGTGGTGTGTAGAGTGGAGCGTAGGAAGTGTGTATGTGGAGTGTAAAAGGTGTGTAGAAGGGGTGTAGTTGGAGTGTAAGAGATGTGTAGAAGGTGTGTAGGTGCGGAGAGATGGTACTGTGGCCATGTAAGGGAGGAACTGCCAGATGATAAGAAGTTGCAGAAGTGAGAGTTAATGCAGGTCTAAAGGCTGATGGTGGACTGCAGGTAGGGAGGGGCCATGCCACTGAATTTACTGCAAGGAATGAAGGACACAGGGAAAGGGCATGCAGGTATGTTCTGGGAGACTGAAGTTACCTGGATTAAGAGAGGGGGGATGAAGGTGAAGGGAAACGAAAGGGTCCTTTTTGTTCAGGATCAACCTGAAGGCCTGGTCACAGAGGCGAAAATGAAGGAGAGGCTGTCAGCTAGAACACCATAACGAGGTTCTTTGAGGTCTGGAAGGAGAACACTGCAGACCAGTTCAGAGGTATGAAGTCATCCTGGAAAGGGTGGAAGGTTTTTCTCCAGTACGCAGATTAGGTCTGTCTTGAATCTAGTGAGTTGGAGATAATTGTTCAATATCTAGACAGAAACATTTGCTGGGCTCGGGCTTTGTGCATGACTTAACCTATAAGAAGGAAAAAGAGGGAAAGTTGAGTCTTATCAGCACAACATCATCAGGAAAAACATATGGGAAGAAATAACAGATCCAAGCGATTCAGTTCAAAGTGGGAACAGAAGGTGGTTGACCACTAGCCCCAGGATAAGTCCTACGGAGAGCAAAAGGTGACATATAGCTGGGGAGTGAGTGTTAATGTTTAACTGCTTATTCCATACAAGGATGCATAAACAGGAAACATGTAAAAAAAAGAAACATTTAGATCTGTCCTCTCTTTGTCACACTAACAAGCCCTTAAACAGTCAGGTGCCTGAGCCAGAGGAATAATTGGCTGAATTATTCCACTCATAAGAGCGAAAATCCCCTGGATTTGCATGCTACCAAACAACAACATTTTACCCAGATAATCACAAATGCATTCCACGCTGTGCAACCACTCTAATGATGGCAGGAGAAATCATATCTTATACAATCCACACATTTAATTGTTTGAATCCTCGTATTTCAGCTAACACTCTGTCCTGGTGCCCGTCCTGCATAAATCACTGTCATTAATGCAAAAATGGAAAAAAAAAAACTGTGGATGAGGTTTCTCTTCAGCCAACTGGCAACTCATACTCTCTATCTCTAGGGGGCTTCAACTAAGAGATGGGAGTAGGTGGGATGCTTGACTCTGATTTCCCTCATGGCTTTAAAGATTATTGTCAAAATAATCATACCAGGTGATTGATTGTTTAACAGGGAAAATCAATCAGATCTATGTACTCTCCTCACGTGCCAACCGTGTGTGTGTGTGTCTGGGCAGCAGTGTGGTGTAGTGGTAAGAAGCAGGGCTTGTAACCAAAAGGTTACAAGTTTAATTCCCTACTAGGGAATTGAACCTGTAACAATCCTTGTTGTACCCTTGAGCCAAGGTACTTAATCTACAATTTCCTTCAGCTGTATAGATGGACAAAACTGTAACCAATGAGATTTGCTCTGGATAAGAGTTTCTGCTAAATAAAAATAATGTAATGTGTGACCACTGAGTGTGAGGCTTTTCAGGACCACATGGTTCCTCACATCGCTGCTGACGCGCAGCCTACCCGAGGCACCGTTTTCTCCACCTGTACTCCTCCTAACCCCACCTCCATCTCACTGCTGGCGCACAATCAAACCCAACCAGAGTTTAATGTAAACACATCTTTTGTAACATTTAATTGGCCATAAAAACAGCAAGCTCCACTGGCTGGAATAATGACAGAACGGGAACGACAGAGAATAATTTGAATAGATTCGAACAGCATTGTTTTCTGCGCTCAAAGTCATAGCAAAATTTCAAACATTTTGCCAGCAACTGTGGAAGCAACCAGCGGTGCCCATTTAACAGTTTCAGAGGCGCAGATGCGGGCCACACCGTGGTGCTCTCCTAGGGTGAGTGCAGTCCCTGCCCTCCGATGGTCCAGGTGGAAGCAGGTGGTGCAGGAGACGCAGAAGCACATTAATGTTCGCCAGGTCAAGGACGGCTAAAATTCTGACCCGTCTCCCATGACAACAGAGTACTGCATCCTGCTTCCAAAATAAATACACTTACCACGCCCGGTGCGCTCTGGCTGGGGGCGGTTCAGATTGGCATCACAGCCCGTGGGCAAGCCAGAGCGGAGATGGTGATGTCATGCCTTTCACTTCCACACAGTCAAACACAAACACTGAATCGGGACATTAAAAAACATCTGGCCTGTGCCCAGCCATTGGGCCAGCGGTGGCCGCACTCCGTGGCCACGCATGATGGAGCACACACTGAAATTCTGGCTCCGTTGAACACAGTAACACTCCAAAGTCCGATGTCGGCCTGATTTGGACAGGCTGTCAGTCAATGTCATCACCAACCGCGATCGTCTTCCTGTCACAACAGCACACAACCGGTCTACAAAATACCTCTCCCTCAGACTTCATCCCCTAGGTATCTGTGTCTTGATATGATCTTTAATATGTGAGCGGAAGGCCTGGAGTGACCACAGTTCCAT
The DNA here is from genome assembly GCF_013368585.1 of Megalops cyprinoides. Classification (NCBI taxonomy): domain Eukaryota; kingdom Metazoa; phylum Chordata; class Actinopteri; order Elopiformes; family Megalopidae; genus Megalops; species Megalops cyprinoides. The sequence continues at coordinate 22,050,588 of NC_050605.1, forward strand.
GACATGTTATCTCAACGTTATTTAACCGTTCACAACAACATGCAAGCTCAGAGTCTGGTGCCAGGTTTACACTCCCCTAGCGTTTGCTGATGATTGTGCTTTTGGATGTGAACACAGCCTGCGGACTCGAACGCTGTCCCCAGATCAGCAGGGCTTCACTCTCAGAACTGGATACACAGGAGTGACCTGGTTTGCATTGTTCATCGTGTTCTGGGGACTGATCTGAGATCTGTCGCACGCCATGCACCGTGCAGGGTAGGAGATGGGCGGGACAACAGCTAGGGGAGCCAATCTTTGCAGCTGGGGGGCAGGAACACAACACAGGAGGAGCCAGTTCCAGCTGAAGCCATGTGGAGTAATACTGCAAGTGATGGTACTTACCATACAGAGACAGAGAGAGAGAGGCAGGAGGGAGAGAGAGTGAGGGGAGGGAGAGGGAGAGAGAGAGAGCGCGAGAGAGAGAGAGAGAGAGGGAGAGAGGGAGAGAGGGAGGGAGAGAGGGAGGGGGGAGAGACAGTGCAAGAGAGAGAGGTGAGAGGGAGAGGCGGTGAGAGAGATGAGAGAGGGAGCGAGGGAGGGAGACAGTGTGAGAGAGAGAGAGGGACAGAGTGGGAGCACATGGAAGGACAATCTTGTCCTGACCGCCTCATTCTTTCAGTGAGAAGGTGATATGGGCAGAACTGTGGAGGAGGCACTTACACGTATGAACAGCTAGTAGAAGTTTTCTTTTAGCCGTTTTCCACAGAAATATGCTTCAGAGACAGCCTCAACACAGTCAATGAAACTTTTACAGCCAGAGAAACGGAACTGGGTGCCACAGACAGAGACGCACCTTTGACAGGTGGTTCTACAGGAAGGACGGGGGCTGGAAAAGATGTTGAAACACAGACTCGTATTCAAGAACTGATTCTTTAAGACTGGGAATCGTTTTCCAGGGAATAAGGGGATTTGAATTCAAACCGTGTGGTTGTCTGAAACCTCAAAATTCAAGGGCTTGATGGATACGGTAAGTAATTTAGTTTCTTTTTATAATATAATTTCTGTATAATAATAACAAGAGGGTTTTATTCTTCGTGTGCTTGAAGGGCCACAAGAATCAGTTTTTACAATTAATTTACACATCAGTGGATGGTCTTTTAAAAATTACAAGATGAAAGCGATAGCCATATAAAAGTAAACTGCACGAAAACAAAACTCAGTTTCAATTTGAAACATTTAGGAATACAAAGAGACAAATGTAAGCATGCACACTGCATTTTATTCATGTTTTTATTTTCTTGAGCAGCATAATGCTAAAGTTTCTCAATACGAACAGATAATACTTAAAGGTTATCTCAAAATTCAAACACCACTTAAAATGGATGCATCATTTCACTAACCCCAATTTTTGTTCAATAATGTTTCAGCTAACAGCTCTGTAACCGAAACAGCATTTCACAAGCTCTCAGCTTACTTTGATTGGCATTTATTAGCATTTTTTAATCTTGGTCCTGATCATGGTTATAATGGCAGTTCTGTGGAAGTTTAATGACATTCTGAGGGTGGATTTGGCAGCGATTCCCAGCACAGTTCTGGAGGTGGATCTGATGGCAATTTTAGTGGTAGTTTCCAGTGCGATTCTGTCTGTTAAAGGTTCTTGCTAGGTTTTGAGGGCAATTTTGGGGTGTTCTAGCATGGTTCCAGTGGAGCACCCTGGTGATGATTATGTGAGACGATTCTGAGGGCTGTTTGATGCTCTAGTTTGGTGGCATCTCCTGCTTTCCAGGCTGGCTGTATTTCTGAAATGTTTCAACCTGGCTTTCATGTGATGATTCATTTCTGTACTTCATTGCATCATCATTTGTTAGTGAAAACTTAGTCTTCATATATTTGATAGAGCATGGTAAATCTTTCTTTTGAAGAATGTTTGTGAATCCTGTCTCTGTGTTATCTATGCTGTGGATTTTGAAAGCTGTTGGAGAAATCAGGTGTGCAGCGTAAATCTTTTGTGAATATGTCTGACTTTATACCAAATGTAACTCTTCTATTCAACACTGAAAATATGGTAAATTATATAGTGAGATAAAGTTCTTTGCTGTGATCACTAGCCCATTCTCACTGAAAGACAAATATAAACACATACTTCTGACAGTGTGAAAAAATCTCATTTATGGGAATAGAACATTTAATACAGGATAATATGTACTGCAAACCAAAATTAGGCAGTAAAAATGCCCTGACGGCAGCATTAGCCAGCAGCTGTGCCATGCCTTTCTCTTGCCACTCAAGTAATAATAAAAATAACAGTTCATTTTATTTATACAGCACTTTTATCATACTAAACTGAAGCTAAGTGGGGCTGGGCTTGGGTAATACTTGGAGGGGAGTCTTCCTGAGAAAACTAGGCTGTTTGCTGTGTTCTTAGCCTGTAGGGGCACTCTTCCCTCTTTGCCATGCGAACCCAATGCCCCCCGGGAGCTGGCCGGCAGTAAAGGTTGTCATTCAGACAAACTGTTAAATTGAGGTTGTGAACCTCCACACACAGCTCTGGTGATCTGACTCATCTGGCCACTTTACAAGCCCCAGCATTTGATTGGCTACCCAGCTCACTGGATCCCGCCTCCTTTTTGTCACTCCGAATGAGCAACACGTTCTCAGGTGACCTTTCTCTCTAAAAACGCTTAATTAAATAACCTTGGAGGAGTGATAGCTTCCTCTAGAACAAATGGGAAACCCACTGTAAGGTAAGCATGACATTGTGTGTGTGGTACTCCTCATGGTGGGGGAAGGCTTTTGTTTACCCACCTGTACCTTCACTTCAATCCCAGCAGCCAATGTACCCTACCAGTAACACACTTACACCTGTCAATGGTTTATTACTAGATTTCCATATTTTATTTATTGAGGGACAGAGAAAGAGAGACAAAGACAGGAGGGAGGGGCAGACAGAGAGAGACACATCAGTTCACGGGGACTTTTGTTTGATTTAATATTTTATCTGAAGTATTTTATTTTGTTGGTTTGTGCAGGGAACTGTTGGGGCAAACTGCCAAAGTTTTTCTTTCTTCAGAATTTATTTTCACGTAAAAATGCTGAATCTCACTCATTCCCCTGGGGAATGCTGGTCTGTACATAGCGGTAACTGGCTCTTCTGGTGCCCATCTCATTGCCAACCCAGCCACCCACAACAGGGTGGCAAGTGACAATTAGTGAATACCTGCACCTCCACCTGTACCCCCACCTGTACACTACCCTCACATGGACATGCACCCTACCTGCATCCCCACCTGTTTTCTCCCAAACTCCACTGATAGTGAATACCTATACAATTTGCAAATTTTCTCCAGTTTCATAAAGGTCTTTCTCCGCTAATGTCTGACAGTAATGCTATTGTAAAACAGCGTATGTTCTAATATCACACAGACAACATTATTTTCCTGGTCACACACACAATCTCAGATCTTGGGTTTTTTTTTTTCAGTAAATCCCTCAGAGTGTGGCCGATACCTCGGTGTGTGCTGTGTCCTTTAGTACTGGCCGCGCTCGGTGTCACTTGCACCGACGGAGTGATCTTTTAAAAGCACCTGCATTTTTCATGTCAAGGTGCTGTAAAATTACAGCCAGTTCGGAACTGTTGTAAGAAAACCTCTGATTAAATCATATGGTCATTTGCAGAACAGTAATTTACGGTTAAACTACTGCCAGTAATTTACAGTTTTGTTGCTATGGTTTCCAATCCTTATGATCTCATTGTTCTGCGAGCGTGAACACGGAGGTGTACTGTTCACGTAATAATGTTGTAATGGGCAACCTTGGTGCTGTTAACAGTTTCCTCTGTTGGTATTCGATCTATCAGTAACTTTTTGGATTTCATTCGGGTGAACGAACAAAACCGCATTTAATGCGCAATGCACGGAAAAGACAATCTGGCTGAAAGTGATAGCGGCGCGGCTAATTAAGAGATCCCCGGCACTTGTGAATAGTGAATAAACGCACATTCCTGGCTGGGCATTCAGTACGTCGCGCCATGGTAACTGCAGAGTACACCGGGAGCGGCGCGGCGAGCATCGCTGCAGGCGTCGGCACCAGCTTTGGTCCTCAAACAGTGACCGCCGGCGATGGAAAAAGGACCACTGCGCGCTTTGGCGCATCAGAGCAGCGGAATCATTCACACCAATACCGTTCTCCTAACTTTGTTTATTGTTAAATTAGTGAAGACCTTACATATTAGCAATTTTAGCATTTTACAACGTAACACCTTGAAATCTTGAAAAGTAAAAATTATGAATTATTAACACTAAATCCCGATCCGATAGTCAACGTTATTTCAACTTAGTTTTTGTCAGTGACACAGAACAAGAATGAAACGCCTGATAGACTTGGAATTGGTGAAATCCGAATTTAAATAGATCTGAATGTGGATTGTCACCCGACGAAAGCAACTCATGGGTATCGTATCCTATTTGTTTGCGTTTCCTGGGTTTAAACATACAAAAATGAAATAAATAAAAGATGAATTCCCTTACCTAAGCGAGCGTGTATCGTCAACTAATTCTTTAATCGCGAAATCGACGTCGATTCCTTTTGTAAATCTAACGTTCTTTCAAGTTGTATTTTACAAATTGACTAATGCATTACCAGAGTCATACAGAACATGTAACTACGTGTTTCAGCGACGTTTCGCTTCGCTGTTTTCATAAGTATTATGATCTACTGGTTAAATCACAAATACGGTGTAATCATATACCATGAATCGGTTTGTCAGTTGTGATAAAAGCATATACACGCGATAGGGATTTAGGGGGTTTTAACTGGCAGGGGCGCGTTTTTAACAAAGAGTTGCTGACATCAGGTCGACGGTTTCTAATTCATTGCGCTCCTTTACGGCATGACGAACGGAAATGCAGGAGGAGATTTAAAGGTCAGGCGCAAGTAGAAGGGATTAGGGTCTCTACTCAGAATTCGCTCGCTGAATGTCAACACGCTTCGCGTTAATGTTCCTGATGGACGCTGTAAATCATAATCAGCCAGCAAATTAGGATGAAATACCTTTGTCTCTCCCTGCGGTGACGAAGCGCCACTCCAGGAGTTACGCTTAGCCCCTGGCAGCTGTCTTTCTTAATGGCTTCTCTTCTGACCACTTTAGGAAGAAGTAGTGAGTGGAATAAGTAGAAAAACAACGGTTCGGATTAGACGTCAATGGTTATTTCAATAATTTTAAATGGTTTCCAGTCCCCTGTTACACAGGATACCAACGCATCTCTCAAGACAATATGTCATTGCTACACTCCAAACAAATTTCCACAAGTATAGAAAGTTGTTAATTTATGGTTGAAATTTTTAATATTAGTCTCTGAGAATTCCTAAAGTTTTATTGACTCAATTGATTCTGATTCACAGTGCATAGTTCCTAACCTGAGCGGTCAATCAAACATCAACACAGCATCCAATCCACCACCTATTCCTGCTGCCTAACACTAACTATAACAGAGAAAAAAGTGAATTGTCGTTAGACCAGTAGATGTACCGATCATAGAGTGCATTTCCTGGGTTAAGACCTACATATCAGCTGTTAAATAAATCATATACCAATCATATTGTATTTGCAGATCTTAATGGAGCACAGGTTGACCTGTCTTTTCCTATAATCTTAGAGTTGGCGTGTTTCCATTAGCTGTGGTGAACTGTGGCTCAATGGCCCCAGCAGACATGAATCCAGCTAAAAATAGCCTGCGTTTCCTTACATTACAGTGAGGTTCCAAGCCAGAGGGAAATTAGATGTCAGCTCCTCTCCCCCCTACCAGCCTCATGGTGATAAGCAGCTAGGAACCTGTGCACCTGTGGCCAGCTTGCTTAAAAACCAGAACTAAAAACCAGAACCTGATCATGACTAGCAGCTAGCTAGCTAGACAGGAGAACCTCCTGATCTGGATAGACCACACTATCCTCCAGCAGTGTTTGGTTTGTAATATTAGATAAAATGGTAGTGGTTCTCTTTCCTGTGTCTTGCCATTTGTGTTCACTCAGAGCTAACCAGTATGCTCTTATAAAAGCCACCATTATGAACACAACTAAAGTGAAAGTTCTCACTCCTTCCTCCATGCAATGAAAGCTGTCTCCATCTGGCTACACATGGTTCAGTGTAACGGGGTTCACTGTAAGAATCACTGTAAAAACCTAGAAATCTGTCATGGTTCACTATAAAAATCATTTCCATTTTTCAGATGATCACACCATTTTCTTTGTGTTGTGCCTGTGCTGAACACAGTGTAGCTGTGGCCATCCTGCCTCAATCAGTGGGAACAGCACCTTGAGCTTGCTGCTTTCAACCCCCACCACAGGTTTCTCAATATTTCTCAATATTTCTCAATATTTCTCAATTTTTTTTTTTTTAATAAGACAACAGAGGCAGCAGCTGTGATGAACAGGGGAGTAATTACTGTAAAAAAAAAAAAGAAGAAAAAAAAAACAGCTCACATAATGATACAGCTTTCCGCTGCATGGAGCTTCACACACAGACACGCTTTCGAATACCGTTCCATCTTTCCTGACTGACAAAAAAGCCTATCGAAGTTCCCCTAAAACACAATTTCATGTTCGATTAAAACGTTCAGTGTTAATTTGTTATTAATTGCCATGTTGCGCTTCTGTTCCAGGCTGACATAAAGGCATTCACAGCCCTGTGCAATGACGCAGGTGCATTCAGATTCACAGGCGGGGAGAGTTCAACGGATCAATTCCATCTCGATTCAGTCACTTCAGGGAATGAACTGAAATTCAATTCATTAATCGAAAACATTTCATAGAGAATGACGGGCAATTTTCAATTCATTAATCACATGCCAACTCATTCTCTGAATTCTGCTGGTAATAAAATGATTTCGTACCATCTGATCTGTGCATACAATAGGGATGGATTCACATAAGCAAATTATGCTGTACATGTGACTTTACTTTCATTCTATTAATAAATTAATATTTCATGCTGTCAATCATCTAGGGTTAAGCACAGAAGATACGGTCACTAAGGAGTGGCACTTGGGTTACGGCCCCAGGGCTTAAACATGCTTCTTAACAGAATACATCAGTTCATAAGCGACATGTTCTTTCTTAATAAAAGTTTACATAAGAGCAATAGAGCTCTTGCAGAGCAAGTTACATAAGTTACAATTTTTTACGTTATCCATTTATACAGCTGGATATTTACTGAGGCAATTCTGGGTCAACAACCTTGTCCAAGGGTACAACAGCAGTGCCTCAGTGGGGAATCGAACCAGCAACCTTTTGGTTACAAGACCTGCGCCTTACTACTACACTACTCTATGCTACCATACGCTATAATATGAATTGTCACGGCTGGTAGCATTATCCATATGGAATTACTGTGCCATTACCATTACCATAATGTAACAGTTAATGGTGGAGACGGTGCTCAGTGTAACCTACATGTGTAACATCAGTAATGTTACCCTGTTGAGTGTTTGGAAAATGGAGGGCTGTCAGCCATACCTGAACTCCCCGGCTCCTCCCGCGGGGATCACAAATGCCGCCGCTCCACCGCGGCTCGCAGTGGCTGGCACGTCGCGCCTCCGTCCCAGGAATGCAGACACTGACAGCGTGGCGATCAGCTTTCACACGCAGGGTCCTGGTGACCACGGCGACCAGCAATGCTGTCCTCTTTCAGACTCTATCAGCATCACAGCACCAGACGCAGACTTCATCAAACCAAAACACCTCTCCCCTGCACCGCTGTGCAGGTGCTGCCCACAATACATGCTCTTTAAATGTATATTCATTCAATCCACAGAGTGCTTTGTCCTCACCTCTCTAACAGATTTCTTCAACTCCATAACAAATTTAAGCACCTGTTCCTTTTTTGAATTTCATACCTACCATCCTACCTCTGTTTGTGTATGAAATAGGTAAACGTGTGAGCTCCCAGTGGTAAGGCTTGCATATTTCCATCACTGAGTTAAGTAAGGTGTTCACTTTTGGTGTTCTTGTTTGAGATGTAATACTGTTCCCAAAAAATCACGAGTTTGTTTCAAACGCACATCTCTCCACAGCTGCGTCATTAAGGCGCAAAATGGAAAAGGATATTACTTCTTCTTACATGGTGAATACAAATGGAAGTGTGTGTAATGAACACATAATTGTCTGTGCATTGTAAAACATGGGAGAGGTCTGTCCTCATTCTGATTCTCCTCCTTCAGAGAGCCCAGCAGCTGCGGGGAGAGGGGGCTGAAATAAAGGCTGTGAAAAAGGAAATGGGGAAAGGAAAAGAGCAGATTTCACAGGGTTTGGCTCCTTCTGCCAAAAATATCCTGTCATATTCACTCAGTAATAAATGCAGAGATTCAGTCAAACCACAATGTGCTGTGCCCTTAACCTTGAATTAATAACTAGGCATTTCATCTATTAAAATTGTTACATAATACTCTACGATTATGTCAGGGGGACAGAAAACTTGATACAATGTGCAATAATCAATAAAATCCAACGCTTACTTAAATTTGCTGTCAACATTAAATGCATTGCAGTTTGCCTGAATGGCACCGAATAAAAAATGGATGGCCTCGTGAAACTGGTCACTCCAAAGATGTAACACAATGTCAACCCTACTAACAAAAGTATGTGTATATCCATAATACCCTCATACCCATATTCACATGCTCCTAATACGCCAACACACCACCACAAGATACTTTACATGAATCAAAAAGTTCTCCCACTGTGAAATATGTTTCAGCATCTACATATGAAGGAGAACTGAAACCTTCCCTGTATGAGCAGATTCACTGATGAACTCTATTGTAGTTGTAGTATTGTAGTAACTCTATAAGGGGGTATCTAATCAACAGAAAGGGCCCCTGGCACATACATTCCAGAGTATTCTCTTTATTCCGTTTCACTCTCCCTCCTCCTCTATGCATTTGTAAAGAATATATATAAGTGTGAAATTTGAGCTCCTGCAGAAAAGCCAGAAATTTGAATGGCCAGTCATGAGTTGTGACTTCAATTCAAGGTCTCCTTGTGCCTTCTTTCTCCCTAGGAATGTTCTCATTACCACTGGATCTGATGCAAGACCATGTGCAAGCCTACTGCAATTTGCAAATGTACTGGAGGAAAAAAAAAAAATAACATAGCATTGTAAAACCAGGTGTAACTATAAAGCAAAGTCTGAGAAGAAAATTTCTGAGGTGAAAAACCCTGGCATAGTAGGAGCTAGTAGGTACAACCTTGGCTGGAGAGGCAGTCTGTATTGTGACATCAGATGTACATGTTAGAATGTTCAGATTCTGAATGTTCTATCCATGTTAGCCATTGTAATATTTTTGATCTAAAACCATATGTACCTCTAAAAATATTTGAGGTATTTACACAAAGCAAAAGGAATGCAATCCCATACTGGCTGATGGTACTGGCCAAGTTTCATAATAGTTTAAAGGCTGTAGGAGTTATGTGCAAAAAATCAGATGGAGTAAGAGGAAGAAGATGGCATAATAATAAGAACTGTAACTTGGCTTTTCAAGCCAATAATTAGCTTGAACCCATGTTATTTTCCATTGGTCCCACCAACGCGAGGTTCTTTAATGGAGACTTCGTGACTGTAATTAATTCCCAAAAGTCAAAGTCATTGAAAGAACCATTTATTAAGGTGTAGGAATACTGCTAATGTAATGCATTTTCTTCTAACCAGAAAAAGGCACAAGGCTGGAAAAAAAACATGGAAGTAACAGCACTGGGGAACAAAATGGTGGAGTCTGAGACCATCCACACATTCACAACGTCAGTGGTCACAGGTCTGAAAAACTGTGCATGTTACAATGCTGCAGCTTCAAACAGAAGGACAAACAGCAATGTTCCCCGGGTTTAAGCACCCATAATAAAGAGGAAAGGGGATCATTTTACATCAGCATATTTGTATTTTGTTTGCTACCAAAAGTGACCCCAACTGTAACACGATAACACCCTTGACACGGAACAAGATGTTAACAAAAAATGATTCCAACACCTTCATCCAGGATCTCAAAAGCAGCATCACTATAAACCTGGTTACTTCTAAGGACATTTTCTCTCTGCGTGGACTAAGGTTATTAATATAGCCTTGAGTCCATACTGTCACACAATTACAATTGCTTAATTGAGATGATTCGCATGGATGGTAGGACTTTTCCTCAGACTGCCCACGTTTGCACTGAGTAGAAAATGTCTGCTCTGGCTGGAGGGCACCTGGTCATGGGCTGATTTGGGTCTTTAAACCTCCATGACAGCCATGATTGCTAAGCTTGCGTTTCCCCACACCTTGCTGCCAGACTGAATGAGCAGCCTTTCTCCTTAACACTTCCTGTCTGTACAATGCCTCCAGAGTCTAATTCACGGGCAAAATTGTGAGTTGAGCTTGCCCTACAGACATTACGGTTCTAACAAGAGAAGAAGACAGCATGCACTGCAATCAACAGTTTTCAGACAAAATGTTAGATATTGCACTCCTTTTCCTAATTATAAAAATGATCAACATTAATACACTGTGCCCACTCCCAACATTAAATGACACTGTAGTCCCATATTAAAAGAGTTGATCAAACTGACTCATATTAAAGCCGTTCTGATTTATTAAGAGCTTAAACTCTAATTGTTAAAATGAAGGAAATGGAGCCACCGTACTGAACAAGAAGTTATAATCTGTAATTGCAGCCTTGTAGACTTGCAGTGCAGCGTTGCAGAATTGACCGTACCTTGGTTGTAAGCGTTTTTATTCCACAGCTCCAGTCAAACTAGTAACAAAAATTACAGACAGCTAATTACACCTCTATATGCAGCCAATCTTAGCAGCATAAGTGAGCAAATCAGCATCCACTACAGGTCACTTGAGTGGCAGAGCATGAGTATTACAGTGTAAGCTATACAGAGACCCCAAGCAAAAGGAGACTGTGAGGCCTCTTTTACCTCCTGCCTGCAGCAGACCCCTCCTTAAGCCCTGACCCCATCTCCATCTGTAATTAGATATGCCATAAACAGCATTGTGCATCTTCTCTTTGCATCTTTGATGCCCCAATTGCAAATTTACATGAATATTATTCAAGTGAGCTGTGCTTTTTAGCCACGTGTATGAATCACATACATACATAATGTATTCAATTTCATAATGTTACACAAAGAAAATGTAACTTATAATGCTTTACAACGGTACATATAGATCGTGCATGTTGTTTCATAAGAGTCCCCCCAGTTTTATCACGTGTTGTGGGGTTGACTTTGAGGTGTGTCGTGCAAATCATGTTTGGTTGACGCCTCAAAATTCGTTTTGATATTTGAACTTATGAGATCTTGAAGAGCCAGGTGTGGTTTTTTGATTGCTGGATGCTGGGAGGGCCCTAAGGTTCATCTCACATGTGGTTTAGCCCCGGAAACCACACAGAGAAGATCAACATCCCCCGTGATGTACTTTCATTTATCCACTCTGATGTGGGAACCACAAGAGCTTCCATTTTTTAATATATATTTTCATGCAGTTCTTGCAAAGCTGCAACCTCCCGCTGGGTCTGACATTTAAGGTACAGCTTCATAACTGAGCGGATCAATTTGCCAACAGACAATTCAATGAAAGACAATGTTCGTCTCCTGAGCTAGCATGGCTGGAACAAGGTAACGCCCCCTTACCTCAAAGTTCCCCCACGCCCCCAATCTACCCCGTAATCTCGGCTCCCGTGAACACCTGCACCCGCAGCTCCCTATTGGCTGTCTGACTCACCACGCCAATATCCTTCCCAATACACACAGGCTGTTCCACACTTTAACATTCCCAAAGCCAGAGATGGTGAAATTAAAAAGTAATATGAAAGGAATAACTCACCTGTCATGAAATGACAATCCTTTATATCTACAGCACATAATGTATGGTATGAGTTTTAATTTGTTTCCGTATGACAGTGAGTGTTGACATGCATTATCATAAATAGACTTATTATAAAGTTTTTGACGATAAAACTGTATAAATTTAATGTGCATATGTGTACATTTTTATGTATATATGCGCATTAAATCTATGGTTATGTTTCTTCCCCTGCTGCCATACAGGAATCGCTGAATACAAAATGAAAACTGACCTGAAAACTGACAGTTAACGATTTCTGATACAATTTGTACACACCAGTCACCAACACAGTCTCGTTCACCAATAAGTATTGAGCAACATCTGAATTTCAGACGAATTACTATTATAAATGACTGGCCTTGGCTGCACAGTGTAACGGAAGTCGATTGTGCAAATGCAGGCTCCACTCCGTCACATCCATAACCCTTGGTCAAAATCTCAGGCAAAAGCACTCAGCTGGTAAGACGCGCAGTGCAGATCCAATTTTCCTGTTATGTGGATGAGTTAACCTCCGCTCACTCATAACGGTCCATCCCGCTGTTGTACATAATAGGTCTAACCCGATGCCCTTGAACACGCGCACGCAGCAGTCACTACATAAATGATTGTGGTTTACATCGATGTCTGCTTTTATAATACAAATCACTGGTACTTACAGCGTCCAATCACGTAACAAATGATGTTGATCCGTGCAATGTCTGCCACTGTACATTGGTTAACGTTTTCATATTTTACTAATAACTCCCAAGTTAAGTGTCATCTCTTCAGAATTGGATACAAAGCTAGCTAGGTTAGCCAGATAACCTTAACTGTGTTAGACCATCAGGAGCCGATTCAGCTTGGTATCTCGCTTGCAAGTAAGAATTTTAGCATGCAGTCTATAAAAGCAGAGAGTGCAATCACCTGGAAATGTGACTGTAAACTTTAATACTGAAAGCAATGTAGGCTTACCCAACGCACTGCGCACAATAAAAGGCCTGACTGCACGCGCACGCATTACCTTGCCAGCACTGACCCATGGTAATGTTCGGTGACGTTAGAGATCTGCTATTTTGCAAACTTCCGCGGAAGTCACGGTTTCCCATGTGCGATGATACACTTCTTGCCGCGGCCCGAGAATGTTACGCTGTCTCATTCATTTTAAACTTTAGCCTTCCATACGCTTGTCGGGTGTGACAGACGTGTCTGACGACATCAGTGTCCATTATAGAGCATATTATTTTAAGGCCGCGATTCGTGCCGGAAGGTGAAAGTGTGTATGCGATGGAGACGCGGCATGAGAGCGCAGCAGTCATGGAGATTTCTATGTTGCCCTTGGGCAAAGTATCCAGATTGCCTCGGTACATATTACTCTATATTACTGGAAGTGTGGAAAAGAACATTTAAAAAAAAAAAAAGTACATTATGTAAACCACCCTGGATACGGATATCTTTTTAGCACTTAGACTAGGCAAATACAATAGTTTGATTAACCGCTACAATCGTGATGATGGAACTGATCACTTTGACAGCTAGATAGCAAGCTATTTACTGCAGCTATCTTAGTAGGCACGCGTTAAAACCACTGGACTTTCAGGCGGCGTTTTTTCCAGAGCAAACTGTCAGCAAAGACATTTTACTTTGAACTTGAAATTAGTTACTTTTGCAAAATGGATTGTGAGACTTCAGTTATTGAACGGAATGCGCACTTGTGCAATTCCTTTCATAGCTAGTGCTGAAAATACTCACTATACAACAAACAATACTCCACAATCTGATTTGTATCATCACAATTACTGGTTGAAAGAGAAAGACCACTGGAAAGCTTTCAGGGCCAACTGTCAGATTTAAAATTATTATGTTCTGATTGAAAGTTTTTTTTTAAACTCTGGAATATTCAACCTCATTACATCATCGTTGGTGCAAGGAAGTCACTCTGCATGTTGTCAGGGATGTGCGTCCACCCGTGGGTTAGGTTTGTGGACAGCACGCTGATCTTAAACCTGTGTTAAAGGGCAGAATGTACCCAGAGCTATGACATTTCCCAAACCGCTTCACTGCGAGAAAGGCACGCACAGACATGATAATGATCATATTCATCAGGAACCGTTCAAATGGTTTGGCGTGCATGTGTGAAGTGTTCCGACCTGCGAGGCAGACCAAACTGGTGTCATGGCAACCCTTCCCTGTAGCTGGCAAGCAGACGGCCCACTCCCTTTAAGTGCAGCTGTCTGATCTGGTATTCAACGCCCAGCTGCAAGTGGCTAAGCGAGTCACCAAGCAAACCCAAAAACCGCTTCTAGGACAGTTACTATGCGCCCTGTGTCTGCCACCCAAGAACAGGGCAGCAACATTGGCAGAACGTTAACAATACAATAACAATAAACCTTATTTATACAGCACCTTTCATACAATAACACAGCTCAAAGTGCTTTACAATGCAGCGCTAAAAGATATAACAAATAAAAGTGATAGAGGGCATTGTAGTAAAGTAGTAATGAGATGTATAAAACTGAATAAAAACATGTTCAGGATAGTGGGATGGAGATTTAGAAGCATTTACCAGCTGTGCGTGACAATCATGTTTCGATGTTTTAATTTTTTACAGCAGTGCTCAATGACATTATTTTGTATCTGAAGCAAAGGGGGTAAGCGCCAATAAAGGGAGGTTAATGCGTCATGAATCTCAAGGCAATGGATGGAGCTGTCGTGCATCATCAATAAATCACCGTTCTGTACCAGTAGTGATTAGGTATGGAGGGCCAAATCTCCCGAGTGTTCCATAACCGTCATTAATTGACAGCACATGACAGCTCTACTCATTATAGGGAAACCTACCTCTCTTACCTCACGTGCTCGAGAGCTCGTTGTTCATATTCTGTGACTGGCAGGCATGGTGTCTGCCAGTGGTTAACCGAAAAAGGCATTGACTGGTCATTTTCATAGACATCACAACCTGTAATGAGAAAGGAGAGATGCCCAGCGCACCAATCTCACTCCACTTACCACCTCCCTTTCTCTCACTAGGTGTCTACAATGTCAAGAAGTACCTTTTGCTTGACTGAAGCATGACTCAGTGGGTAAAATATCTCTTTTTTTTTAAGGAAAAATGTTTCTAAAAGCTGATAAATAGTGGAGGACATTATCCTCTACAGACTAAACTGTTCTGATCTGCTGTCCATAATGCAAAAAAAAAGGCAACAACGCAATAACAACAGATAATAATGAAACAAGGACACAGAACAAACAAAAACACAATGAAAGAGACAAAGTGGAGGAGCTGAGGGGTGTAGGTAATAAAAAAAAAGAGATTTCCCTGCGTGTTTCAGAGCGTTGCATCATTTGGACAAACACGGAGGTGGTTACTAAGGCTCCGGTCTCTCTGATGCACAGATGCTGATTCCAGACCAGTGGCAGGCCGGCACTCTGGGGTCACCATCATGGGCAATGTGACTCCCAGCGATGTGCTGGAGAGGATCCACTTCCAGTACAACTTCCTGGCCCTGGCACTGGGCATTCCGCTCATCCTGATCATCATCCTGGGGAACGTCCTGGTGTGTCTGAGCGTGCTCACCGAGCGCTCCCTCAAAACCGCCACCAACTACTTCATCGTTAGCCTGGCTGTGGCGGACCTGCTGCTGGCTGTGCTGGTCCTGCCTCTGTATGTTTACTCAGAGGTAAGCCCCGTGCGGGTGGTCCAAAACATACCACCCGCAAAACTGACCTGTATGTTTGCCCAGAGGCGGGTCTATCGGTGTCTAGATGACATTTCATGCAGAATACTGACCCGTACAGTTACTTAGATGTATGTCTGCCCACGTCACTAAAACATACTGCCCAGAAAACTGACCTGTATGTTTGCCCAGAAGTAAGTCAATCCATGACATTACATGAAGAAAAATGATCTGTATGGTTACTTATACGTATGTCTGCCCATATCACTAAAACATACTGCCCAGAAAACTAACTTGAGATTTTTCAAAAACGGGCTGATGTGTTGAGGAAAGATTTTTCCTTGCATTATTTTTAAAACAGTTTGAGGACCTCAGAACACTGGGCTTTGCATTCGGTAATCCACATATTTTGTTTTCCCTTAGCTAATTTGTGCTGAGCTGCATAGACAGCACAGCACATAAGGTGTACTGCATTTGCACTTGATTTAAAATGCATTCATTCTCATTTGTGCTTCTGTTTGGTTTTAGTTTCTGGGTGGGATATGGACCCTGAATACCTACATCTGTGATGCGTTGATGACCATGGACGTGATGCTCTGCACCGCTTCCATTCTTAACCTGTGCGCCATTAGCATCGACAGGTAAGAGCCACTTCACCCTTCTAGCCACTGCTCTTCATGGGGCATAGCAGGAGTTAGGGGCCCTGCGTTTAGGCTACTGGACTCAGAACCTGTGGAGTTCCACCACTGATGACTCCTGGCATGAGCCGGTGGTTTGAAGCTTGAGAAAAAAAAAAAAAAAAATGAACAGTAGAAAATTTCTACAAATAATATTTTAAAAGCTTAGGACTCAGCAAGGCCACCTCAGGATGTTCGTAAAAGCATTTTAAAAAGTAAAGCAAAAGTACAACAAGTGCACTTCCAAGTATATGCCCGCCATGCCAAAGGACCCAGGTCTCAGACACACGTCAAGCCTGTATGCTGGTGTGGGTTTAACAGCCTCTTTATAATATCTCTATAGCATGCTGTTTGTCTGTCTCATAGCTTACCAGATCCCCCTATGAGAAACACAAAGGCATAGCAGGCATACACTTGTACAGCAACTCAGACGGAAACACAGAGTCTCAGAGAATCACGCTGTCCAAACTTCAGCTGGTTGCCCCCTACATTGTTTATAAAGCTAAAATGTCATAGACAACGGATCAATCCAAACCTCTTTCCCCACAGCTGCAGATTTGATTACACTGCCATCTGACGATAGCGCTCAGTCACCGATAAGTAAATGTGTTCCTTTTCTCAGCAAAGACTAGAGCCGAGAAGATCACAGTCCTCCATTCCTCTTCCCTGCCAAATCATTCCCTGTTTTTATTCAACAAGCATAATTATTTTTAGGCTACCCGCTGGCTGTCTGCCGGGGTACTCTGGGTAATGATGTTTTCTGAGGGGAAAGTGGAGGACTCCAGGGGGGAGAGTAGTCAGGTGGCACGTTTTAACCCTTACCTCCAGCCTTGCAGGAAGGATGTGAGACTTTAACAGGCCTGATGTCCCCTCTGTATACTAGTGCATATCCTCATAGCTACTGTAGGAAAGCCTCACACAATATGCCACACTCTCAGTAATATCATCACAATCACTGGTTGAAAGAGAAAGATAGTCTGTTGGCAGTGTAGCATAGTGGTTAAGGTGCAGAAGTTGTAACCAAAAGGTTGCTGGTTCAATCCCCCACTTGGGCACTGCTGCTGTACCCTTGGGCAAGGTACTTAACCCACGATTGCCTCAATAAATAACACTGTAAAAAAAAAAAAAAGAAAGAAAAAACTGTAACTGATGTAAGTTGCTCTGGAGAATAACATCTGCTAAATGCCAATAATGTAATGTAACAGGCCAATGGAAAGCAGCAGCATTAGGACAGTGCTAACTGCCACTTTTCAAATCTATGTATTCTGACAGGCCCTTTTTAAACTGTGGAGTATTCAACCTCATTACCTCATCGCTGGTGCAGAGAAGTCACATAGTCAGGGACGTGCATCTAAGCGGGGCTGAGTTTGTGGACGGGCACACTGATCTTCCTGCAGGAAGCCTGCGAGACGTTAATCGCCCTGGTGCCCTCTCTGCACAGCATCATGCCACACGATCTGCACTCAGCTGCACCAGCTGCAGAGGACACCATCCCGAGACTCTGCCCGAGCGGGACGCGCCGGGGCCTTTGAAGTTTCGGAGCAAAAAACAAGCTTGTTATTTATTCAGGCTGTCACTGTCTGCTTTCACTGCCCACTCGTGCCCGGCACACGAGGCAAAACATCCTTGTCAGAATAAACAAATCTCAGCAGAGCTACAAAGTAGAGGCTGTGAAACGCAATTGCTTTAAAGCACAAGGGGGATTTACGAAGGGGTGGGCACTTAAAAAAAGCATCTTTATGCTCTCAGTTGCCGTCCCCTCCAGAGAACACGTATCACTAATAGTCTGAATCCATTGCCCCTAAGGCTTCTGGGTGATTACAGTAAATCTATTCCTTTAAACGTCTTCACATTCTCACTGCTAAGACTTGTTGTAACAAGTAGTAGGCGATTTGAGGGGGGATGAGAGGGGATGCTATCTCCCTTGTTAGCAAAATGACCGAAATGCATCCCCCTTGTTAACCTGCCATACCCCCCTCTTCATCCCCTAGTGCTGTGTGTGCATCTGCCATCCCCCCTGTTAAAAAATGAACAAATCACCTACTGGTAACAAGGTATAGTTGTGGGATGATGCTGTTCCAAGAGCACAATCTACAGTCTGACTGAATAATTGCTTGGTTACTGGATAAAAAAATGCAGACTTTTCCATCATACAAACATGTACAAAATAATAGATTACAGAGGAGAGCACAGGCTCCACCTAATTTGCAGAGCCATATTAATCTGAGGAAATGTTCCAAATGAACATTTTGACAATAACACATTAATCAAATGAATTATTCAGATATACCTTTCACTTAAGAATTATTTCCTTTCAGATTCATTATACACAAATGATTCGTTTTCCATTTTTTTTAATCTTACATCACAAACTTTTTCGTGAGCATTGCTCATTCGGCACACGGAACATTCATAAATTAAGTGTATGTTTTTAATTGATCAATTTGTATATTGCTCAATAACAAAAAATTGTGATTTTGTGACTGCAAGCCTAGTGTTTCACCTGCAGTTGGTGTTCTTGAAGGCCCTTTGTTCAGTAAAGGAGCTCTGTAAGAGCAGGAAGCTTTCTCTTCAGCCTGCTTCACACAGTGATTGACTCGATTAAATACGAGAGAGAGAATCTCTGGAATGTCAATTCAGTTTGATTCTCCAACCGGTGGAAGACATGACCTTAAGACGCCAGTGGCATCCCTCCTCATTCAGCAGCCAGTTGAGTAAGATTGTGCTTCACAACAGCCTTTCAGATGCTGAAAGATGCTGGATATCAACTCGCTAAAGGTCAAGAGGTGAAAACAACAGCTGCACACACCTGATATTTCCCTGCTGGAGTTCGGTGGCTGGAGGCCCTGTGGTCAGCTCAGCCACGCTAACCCGCTGCCTTTGTGTCTTTCGAAAGGTACATAGCGGTGGTGGTCCCTCTGAAGTACAACAGGAACCAGTTCAGCCTCCGGCAGCTCATCCTGATCGCCGCCACCTGGGTTCTGTCCCTGGGCGTGGCCAGCCCTGTCATCTTCGGGCTGAACCAGGTGCCGGGGCGCGACGCCAGTGTGTGCAAGCTGGAGGACGATAACTTCGTGGTGTACTCGTCCGTCTGCTCCTTCTTCGTGCCGTGCCCCGTCATGCTGCTGCTGTATTACTGGATGTTCCGGGGTCTGCGGCGCTGGAGCGCCAGCCGCCGCTCCCACCTGCTGTCCGCCGACCGGCCCTTCTCCCTCAGCCTGCGCAGCCTCCGCCGCCACCGCAGGTCAAAGGTCAAGTACCTGATGCCCAGCCTGAGCCCGGGCGTCGGCGCCGACGCAGCCGACACGGCGCCCAGCCCCGCCCCCGAGGGCGACCCCGTCACCCAGGCGGACAGCGCATCGGACGGCGAGGCCCCCGAGAGGGCGCTGGAGGGCAGCCTGAAGGCCAACGGGCTGCGGGGTCACGGGTCCGAGAGGGGATCCCACGGCAAGAGCAGCCGAGTGAGCGGCCGCGAGCGCAA
Source organism: Megalops cyprinoides (assembly GCF_013368585.1). Classification (NCBI taxonomy): domain Eukaryota; kingdom Metazoa; phylum Chordata; class Actinopteri; order Elopiformes; family Megalopidae; genus Megalops; species Megalops cyprinoides. Next base: position 22,070,256 of record NC_050605.1, read on the forward strand.
GGCCATGAAGGTGCTGCCCGTGGTTGTAGGTGGGTGTGCAGCTCAGCAGGAGCTGCAATGCATCATGGGACACATTCATGTCACTGACCTATCCGCATGAGTAGACACAGCAGCCGTTTGTTGCGCCAATTTCATCATAACGGGGGGCAGCGGCTCTAATGGTCCCGTATTAAGCGACATTAACGGGCTCTGTTTCTGCTGCGCAGAGGCACCCAATTTGCATCAGTGCACAAATTAAGCTGTGTTTTCAGTGGGAGGCATTCTCCCAATCGTGCCGGTGCCCTCGGATTGAAGCGCTGCTGCGGGGAGAGAGAGAGAGAGAGAGAGAGAGAGAGAGAGAGGGAGGGAGGGAGGGCCAGCCCCCCGCTGCGATTCGGGGAGGCGCGCGTGGGCAGAGAGCGCGGTGGAAGTAATCGCTGATGGCAGATCTGCAATGTTGACAGAGGAAGGTGTCAAATAACACTTTATCAGAGCCGCAAACAAGCCGTCCTGACTCCTCTCTGCTCTGACACACAGAAACATGCACCCGGTGGGAGAGAGCGCAAACGCCGGCGAGCGCTCGAAAAGGCTCGATGCGTCACCAGTTTGTGGGGCAGCCCCCCCTCAGGAGCAGGGACCCCCTGCCAGCTCCATACCCCCCCCACCCCGGCACCATGCCACTCTGCTCATATTTACCATGAGTATCTCCTCGCTGCCTTTTCCTTTTATGACCACTCTAGTGTGGTTAAAATCTCCCTCTGGGAAACCCGTTCTGTCTGGTACTTGGTGACAATGCGATTATAAAAATGTCATTCATTGGTCCATTGATTGATTGGAAGTAGTAAACATCGCTATGGTTCACATGTGTTACTAAATACACAAATAAGCTGCAGCAAGCTCTCTCTATTACGTCCACCTCAGAACAAGTGATACGCACAGTAACCCCCCCCCTGCCGGACATTGATCGAGGTCATAGAAATAGCTTTAATTCGTGTTCATTGTTAAAATCAGTGTTCCCAGGAACCAGTTCCTATTGTCCTGGGAACCTAGTAGTAGTCTCTGACTTGTGCAGCGTTAATATTTTCTCATAAGAGCAAAACAATTTTGATTGCAACAGGGGCTCCCAGACAAGCACAGCCCTTTAAACAAATTTAAATGAAGATAACAGACTCTTCAGCTCATCTCAGCCAGTCATCTCAGTACCCTAAAATAAAATTAAAACAATGCTGATTATTGCCGATATAAAAAAACTGATTTAAAGTCCATCTCCATAAAATAAATAAATTGAATTAAACAGAATTAGTAGACAGTCTTCACTGAATCGTATAAAGCCCACATGGTGCGGAAGGTGCCGTTGTGGATACTCAGTGATAATGAACGCAGAAGTAATGGATGCGGTAGTTATGGCCGCAGCAGGAATCAGACATAGGGATCACAGACCCATCTGCTGGCTATCTCTGTGTGTTCCCCAGCTCTCTGCTGGTTTCCAAGGTGAACGGCGCGTCTTGCTCATTGTCCCGCTCTATCCTTAGGCTGCCTTTGATCCTCGGTGCAGAATTTTAAAAAGCTTCGCTCAATTAATCCCAATAACACTCACAGCTTCGCACAATGGCGTTTGTGTGTGTGTGTGTCAGCATGCATATCATGCAGAACACTGGCCTAAGGACAATATCACAGACCCCTTTTCCTGCAATTAAATCAAACCTCTTGCTGTTCACATTTATTAAGTAGCGCTATATGCCCAAGTAAATCCTAAAAATCAAATGGGATTCTGATCCAACATATAATATAAAATATATGTGTCAGGTTGCTCAAATTAACTTAGAGTAGGGTCTGAGTAGTGTTATGCTCACTCACTGGTCTGGGAGTGTTGTTAGTCTGGTCTGACACTGTGGTTCATTGAACTTGAATGGATACACTTTCGTACCTTTGTGCTGGAAGCCGCTCTGGATAAGAATGAATGTAATGTAAATGTGATGTAAAACGTAATATAAACCATATATATATATATATATATATATATATATATATATATATATATATATATATATAATATAAATGCCATTATTATATATTATATAATATATATATATATATACATATATATATATATATATATATATATATATATATATATAATACAATATAAATGCCATTATTATATGACGAATCTGGTCTGTTGAATTGGGTTGCAGATGCATAAACCTGACCTGCTGAATACTCTAACACCGAGAAAGCGGTGAAAGTGCACTGACCCCGTTCTCCGCACCTGTGCGCAGGTGTGTTCCTGGCCTGCTGGACGCCCTTCTTCGTGGTCCACGTCACCAAGGTGCTCTGCGTGTCCTGTGACATCGGGCCGACGCTCATCTCCGTGGTTACGTGGCTTGGCTACGTCAACAGTGCGGTCAACCCCATCATCTACACTGCCTTCAACACCGAATTCAGGAATGTCTTTCACAAACTCCTTTGCTGCCAGACATAGGGTCAGGAGGGGAGACCTGTTCGGCAGAGTTAGCTTATTCCACGTGCTGAATAGATTAACATAGTTAACATTGTTTTGTAAACAATGATTACGGTACTGTACGTAACAGTACCTTCAATGCCTTACATCATTCCCAAGCTAAAAGACAACAATGCCAGCTGTATTTCAATATGGCAATGTTCGTACTGAATGAAAGTCTTTTCTGTAAAATATGGATTGAATACAATGGATACTCATAAGATCATAGCCCAGAGGCATAAAATATGTGAAAAATGTGCACATTTAAAGTCTGTATTGGATTTGTGCTTTTTTTTTTCTCTGAAAATGAAATGTTAATGTTTTTGAAGTCATTTTTTGCTCCTTGTACAGCTTGTCAGTTTTACTATACATGAGGATTTATCATATTGATCATCTACTGTAAGTCAAAACTGGGTTCTCACCTTCCGTCATCTGCTGAATATAAGTTGTTTCTCTGTGGATTCCAATCAGCGGTCTTTGTGTGGCCACAGTGACAAAGGAATTATGGGAATATGAGTTCTAATGATATCCCTTGATATGTCCAATTCAGAAGCAATCAGGAGAAAAGGAGGACTGTGTTTTGCCGAATACATGAATATGACATTCCACAGTGGGGACTAATCCACAGAGACTTTGACAGAGCTGGAGAAAATGACAGCCAGATACAGTGTGTCTCAAGTGCTTTTGACATAATATGTGTGAAAATGAATACAGTATCTCATCTCATTGTCCTAAGTATCAAACTGTATTGACGTGCCGCAGATTTACTGTAAAGAAATGAACAGTGCGATATGTTAACGATGCTCAGTGGTGTCACTGGTGGAAAACAATAAAATGAAATTGCTCCACTTTGAAAATATATTGTTTGGTGAGGGGGTCTCAGAATGGACAGCTGCTATGCCAAGGTGCTAAATACAAGGGGGACACCTACATCACTCAGTATGTCAGGCCAGTATAAAACGTTGTAGTCCACGTTGGGAAGAGATATGGCAGATAATTGTCTTTCTGCCTCTTGAGCCGCTAAGAACCAAACATCTTTTTTTTTCATCTGAGATGAAAAATTACAGGAAGAAATATTCATTTACTCACACCAATCCAGACTGGCAGCGCACATAATCAGGTAATCGCTTCAGAATGCAATCACCGTGCCTCAGCCAGAAAATTCCAGCTATTCATTAACACGTAATCTTCTCAGTGCTTGCCTAAAACGCAAATCTATTAATGTGTTATCTTTACAGCGGATGGGCTGAAGCTCTCACCTGGGTCACAATCTGCGCAGAAGATGCATACGCAGCCGCACGTGGAACTGCAATCTGCGTTTGGACTGGCCTGACAGACAGAGGGAATTATCCATATAATGGATGATGAATTGCATGCGACGTTTCAATCTAGACAATCTAAAGACGAGATGTCACAGGCACCATGCTCCAGCCACCAGGGGAAGATGGCCAGGGCTCTGTGTGGTTCTCTTCCCGGAGCCTGTTCTGCTGTGGTTGCCGCCCGGACTGCGCTCTACAAAAATAGATTCAAAAACAATGTACACGGCAACCTGAAGGTAACCAAGGGAACCAGATGTAATGGAGAGGTATACGATCCTGGATAGTCCAGGGTGGGGGGCTGTGCTGTTCGGTTCCCATCCAAGTCCTCCACATTACTCATTTGCATCACTTTCATTCAATTAATGTCCAATGGCTCAGATTTTCATGCAAAGTGCCTATTGTGGCCGTCTGGCTGGTCTGCTCATGCTCCCTTTCTCCAGTTTTCATTGGTCTGCACTGCAGGAATAATGTTTACTCAACCCATCTTTCTAAGTGTCTCTGTACATCACTCTCCCCTCTCAACCACGCAAAGATAAAAATAATGACATGAAATATAGAAATACGTTCATTCATTAATGTTATGTTTTATCTGGTTAAAAATAATTCCTATATAAACCCTCATCTGAGAGTGTTAGAGCTTATGAATAAATACATAGTATTTTTCAAGAGCTGCTGTAAATACACTGGAATAGTGCAAGACTACTTATGTTATTTAAATGTTATTTAAATATCGACAGAGAACCCTCGCAGCTCTCGCTGTGTTCAGATGTATTTCGTTAAATAAATTTGAATAAACAGGTGCATCAGAAAGTAAATAAGCCTTTAACATCACAGGCACCGTACGAATAACAGGATCATGTCTCAAAAGAGGCAGTTGATGAATTACATAGAAATGGTGTATTGATGAACCAAGAACTGCTTTGAAATGGTGGTAATGATCTGATCAAAAAGAGCAGATGATGCAAAACCACACCTTTATCACGCTGCACAAAAATGACAAGACATAACTGGTGAAAATTAAATTAATTGCATATTTCCTTTGAGAAATTAGTCTGCAGTGATCATTTCCTTTCAGGAACAGGAACAGTGAGAACTTTCACAGCATCTTCCCACAATGCACTAGGGAGAATAAAAGCATCATCTCCTGGAATTTATGTAGCACACATTTATTTTTTCTAATAAGATATGAAATTATGTAATACAAAAAAATAAATACTCATGTATAAACCACGATAGTGAATTTTTAAAACCTAATTTGAACACCACAGTTAATACCAAACAAACACAAATATAAATGCATTCATTTAAAAAAATGATGAAAAATACTGTTTGTGTGTGGTGTGTGTGTGTATGTGTACATATATGGATACATACACACACAGACACACTCATGAACACACACACACACACCACTGTACAAAAATATTAACACCATATGGAGTCTCTAAAAGGACATCTAACGGATGGCATCTAATGGCAACTGTTCAAGTACTGTGTATGTAGCTGCTTTCTGATTTTGGCATACCCTGCCATACATACATCCAAGGTATTTTGTGTCTTGTACACCACAGGTCTTTCAGATGTGATTTGCTTACCAAATTAATTCCAAGCACCTGTTTAACAACACATTTGTATGCTTCAGAGACAAAATGAGAAAACAATGGTAACGAATAATTAGGCACATTTGGTCATTAAAAAAGGAAAAAATGACACTTTTTTACAATTATCAAGCAGGAAACAGTAAGCTAATATCTTGTACTGTAGATTGGCTGTACATGCACATGTGTCATTTGTAGGTCAGATCCATCAAATCCTTGAGATCCAGAGATGCAGGGTGAAGAGCAGAGTTTTCAGATCTTGGTGGGGTGCTCTATCTAATCTTAAGCAGTAATGTAGCAGACCCAGATAACAGACTTTACAATTTTTTTAAACACTTTTGAAAACCTTCCTCACTTTAATTTATAGTTACCCGAAACTCCTTACTTAAGGTGAAGAGGAAATATTGTGAAAAATGTCATGAGGCTAATGATGTCTTAAGGATCCACATCAAGTGCTAAAACATCAAACAAAAGCATCAAGAGAGGACAGAGAAACAGGTCAGGCTATTAAACCAGCCGTCATTTCAGCTACAACACAATGTCACAAGAGGAAATTGTACTAAGTTTTTGTTAAGAAGGTCTTTGGTCTCTGGCCAGTAATTCAATTTATTCTCCCTGCTGCCAAGTTGAAACCTTATTGCAAAACACATTGTCCTGCACTATTAATAGATGTTACAGTTTTTCCATTTGTAGACATTTTATGTTCATTTCAATCCCTTCAGTAATTTCGCTTAATGCTCAGGCGAAAATTAAGTCAAGTGTGGTGTGAGAAATTAAAACAGCAATGCTTCCTAGGGGAAACTACTCTAAGCCAAGGACACAGCACATTGTAGTTTGACTGAATCTCTGCATTTATTACTGACTGAATATGACAGGATATTTTAGGCAGAAGGAGCCAAACCCTGTGAAATCTGCTATTTTCCTTTCCCCATTTCCTTTTTCACAGCCTTTATTTCAGCCCCCTCTCCCCGCAGCTGCTGGGCTCTCTGAAGGAGGAGAATCAGAATGAGGACAGACCTCGCCCATGTTTTACAATGCACAGACAATTATGTGTTCATTACACACACTTCCATTTGTATTCACCATGTAAGAAGAAGTAATATCCTTTTCCATTTTATGCCTTAATGAAACAGCTGTAAAGAAAAGGAATAATGAAACATTCACACCTTTCATTATGTGTAAAAGGCTGCCTTTTACCACAAAAATATCACACCACAAGGAAGACAGAGCTTCAGGAGCACCGACTGCACTAACAGTGTACTTTGTGCTCTATTCTGAGTAACTCGATGAAATGTTAGTTTTCTGATTTCGTGCGTATCCCAAAAGCAAAAGTTAAAACTTAAATTTGTTCTTTGAAACTCAAAACGCCAAAGGGTCATTTTTTTACAGCCTGCACAATATTACCTGTTAAAAGCTGCAATTAATTTGATTTCAAAGGTTTGGCTAATTATTCCGACATCTGTTGCCAGTGCTGGAGCTGGCCATGTTTGTTTCTGAGGATTGCCTAAGGGCAATTTTACATGAATAAACCAAGCTAACAGATAGCACCATTGACCTGCCGGTCTGAAATAACCCTGTCCAATGGACAGTCGTCCGTATGCTTTTAGTGTTCATCTATTTAACATTCATTTATTCATCCATCCAGAAAATTAACCTGATAAAAATGATTCAAAACTCCATTACAGTGTTCCAAGCAGCCTGGATTAAACTGTACTGCTTAACACTGAGCTGGAAGTTTCTAAAGTTTTACCGAAGGGCATATAAATTGAACTGCAGTATTCGCCCTCACACCTCCGCTTGAATTCACACACCTATTCACCTGGGTTTTAGAGAACGGTGGGGATGAGGTCATGGACAGGTAACATTTCCGTTTCCTGGGAACCTGCCACAGGTTATTTAGCAATTAGCCTCACCTGCCAAAACCGCCTCCTGGAGGTATCACTGCTTGGCTTTCATTCTGTGCCCTTTCAGGGGTCGTGACTCAAATATAAAGGATAAATTGGATGTGTGCAAAACTAATATACTATGGTTGTTTTTTTTTTTTGAAAAAGGAAAACATGGTACATTCTGTCAAACCGAAAACACCCTTAGAATCTGGCAGAACTATGACAACTATGAACTATGAAACACAGTAACTGACCCTGGTTGAAGCTGGCAGAAGAGCTGAAGCTGATGTCAAAAAAGAGATACACAGCAATGCACTGGTATTGAGCTCCAACACACTCAGACTCCACCGGAATTTCACTAGTAACACATAACTGCTTCATCTGAACTGACATCGTTTTTCTCCCCATTTTGAATGCCTTACTTTTTTTTTTAATTTTAGTTAGGTATTTATAAAAAAAAACTGAAAAGCCCAATGCTTTCTCCCCATGTTTCTCCCAATTTGGAATGCCCATTTGTATCATGAAGCCAGACATCACTGCAACCTCCTACTTGACAGTCCGAGTGCGTCTCACAAACACGTGCTTTTCTCCAAAACACATGATGTCAAGCTCCACTTCCCTACACAATGCAGTCTCCGTACTAAGGTAGCGCAGATATGAGTCGAAGGAGGACGTTTCATGCACACCTTTTTATATAAGCAGGACGTGACTGCCCAGTTCTAAACAGCAGGGGTCACTGATGAGCAATGGGCCAACCTACCCACCCCTATATCCCTGACAGAACAAAGCCAACTTTCTATGCCACTATAGGCTCCCAATCATTGTTGGCTGATGACACAGCTGGGATCGAACCAGAGCTGTAAGGCTCAGCCTTCCACTTGAAACGTCAGCTGCTTTTACCAACCGAGCCACTCGCGAGCCCCTATAGTTTATTTCTGAACAGAAAATAATTTTGAATATTTTGTAAGCCTGAAATATTTTTACATTTTCATCATAATTATACAAAAATCTAAGCTGGTTTTTCAAAATGATAGTGTAATATCAATACATCCAAATGCAAATTGACACAAAGAGCTGTGACCAAGTCTGGAAAGCTATATGTTATGCTATATGATTCAGGACTGACCTTGATTCACTCATCCATATAACATCAAATACAGGCACACAGAAACATGAATATATTCAGCAAAAAAAAGTCATAAAAAGCATTGGGTATGAGAGTGTCAGTGGGGAATCCTGCATACATTCTTAAGGCACCGGTTCACGGGTGTCTCCAGATATGTGTTGTGCTATGTGCCGCCCTTCCGTTCTGAGTTGAAAGGGTCCCAGCCAGCAGGTTGCTTGGTGTCACCTGTGGTGTTGATATGAATGTGCCCAGCGATTCCTTAGCGTGTGAAGTTTAAGCACCTTACACTTACCAAAATCACACTGATCACGCCACTGCCCTGACCAGAGCAGGGCTTTGGAGGAGCAGAGCACCCTACAGTGGCAGTCATGTCATGTCATAGCACCATTCGGGGGGGGGGGGGGGGGGGGGGGGGGGCAGGGCATGCGTGATGTCCCTCACGAGTTGCCGTAGATGACCTTGGGGCAGGATTCAGGGGTGATGCAGTGAGACTCGTGCTCCACCAGGCCGGCTGGGCATTGGCAGCCAGGCACACAGGGCTTGAAGCAGTGTGACTCGATCACCCCCAGCGGCACGTCCTTGTTGAAGCACGTCTTGGGACAGGGGGGGCCACACTCGTCGAATACGAAGCCTCGGTCCAGAGGGCACCCCACAGCTGGGGGGGGGAGTAAATGACAGCTCATTAACAACTGATAACTAATGTATTTATTTTATCGTCAATATTATTGTATGCTTAGTAGATGCCCTCATGCACCCATTACTGGGGGAAACCCAAAAAGCAAACCTTTCAGTTTAACATACTATCTGGTTAAACAAGTGCATATTCACCACAGTCACAACCCTTCTCAACAGCAGTGCCCCACACGGGACTTGAACCTGCAGCCTCCCCAAACACACGTCACCCTGCTCCTCATTTATTTATCACCATCCCTCTCACTGAAACAAGACCATGTCCACATACTAACTGCTAATGCTAACTGCTAATGCTAATAATAATAATAAAGAGAAGAGGAGGCGGGAGAATCAAGACGACGAGGAAGAAGCACAGGAAGAGGAAGATGAGGAAGGAGAGGTTCAGGAAAAAGCAGAGAGAGATGAAGAAGAAGCACAAGAAACAGAGATAGGAACTGTGAAGACGAAGAAGACGAAGAAGGGGAAAAGCTGAAGAGGAAGATGAAGGAGAGAAGGGAACTGAAGAGGAAGAAGAATAGGACGGAAGTGAAAAGGAAGCAAGAGAAGAAGAAGAAGAGGAAGGAGAAGGCGGATGAAGCGGAAGCAGCAGCAGCCGCTCGTACCGCACAGGGCGTGGCTCCTCCACTGCAGCACCACGCCCGCCTCCCTGCACTCGGAGGCGTAGGCCTCCAGCGCGTCGCACAGGCAGTCGTCGCTGTTGGAGCCGCAGGCGCAGAGGTCATACACGCAGGACGCGTAGAACATCTCCGGCGGCACCACCTTGTGGCAGCGCTCGAACGCCTCCGACTTCAGCACGGTGCAGCGGGCGTTGGCAGTCTTCCGGGCCGAGTACCCAGCCTCCTTACAGGGGTCGATGTCCTCCCCGTCCCGGCACTGAACGCTGGTGTCGTTCTCTCTCTGCACCTGCAGGGGGGAAGGGGGGGAAGGGGGGTGTTCATTTGGCGCTGCTTGAAATGGTTCACTAGATTCCTGTTTGACTTCTACATGTACTTGCTACCGCCTAAAATATATCACACTTCCCATTAGCTGAATGCCAATGTGTAAATCTTTTGACAGATCTACCAGGCACAGATCTACTAGGAACACCAAAGCCTGAGGGGCGTCAAACACTCCTCACAACCCGGAAAACGCAATAGTTAATGAAGGCAAGTGAAAGATAATACGTTCCAATATATGTTTTTTAATGTCTTAATGCCAATTAATTTTTATTTCTTATTTTCAAAGGAGAACACCCCAAGGTATCACCATCTAAATGTCACTCATTTTGGCTCATTTTCCATTTAATTTAGTCCTGCATTAATTTCACATTTGGGTTCTCCGACTTCTTTAATTATTTTATCTTATTAGAGCAATTACATCGTCTGCTCAAATTAAAAAGATATGATTACGGCCGTAGGTAGTCTAATGATGGACACCTCAGACGCCGGTACCCACAAACGATCCGTTTTCTAATTAACGCTGTAGAAAGTTCATTGTCTGTGTGAGTGTGAGAGAAATGTGTGTGGGGGGTACACGTGTGTGTGTGTGTGTGTGTGTGTGTGCACGCGTGTGTGTGTGCGCACGCGCGTGCATGTGTGTGTGTGTGTGTGTGTGTGTGTTGGGGGGGGGAAACATATGTGTGAGGAATGTGGCTACAGGAAGGCCCAGGGGTTTGTCCATTTCAGATGTTTAAAAAAACTGTTGAATTTCCTTATATTTTGGCTTCAAGTCACTGCATGTTGTTACGCCCATTAAATGAAATGAAATTAAATTAAATTGAACTAAATCCATCACATTAAATTAACACTATTATTTTCCATGCATACTCAAATATCATTACAACTTTAAAACTTCATAAAATTCGCCCTCTCTAATCTCTTCCACATGGTTGAGTGGGGCTATTCTAAGGAGGAAGAGGATAAATACCGTGTTTTCTGCAGCAGGAAAACCAATAACCACTGTCTATCGATCCCAGGTCTCCATAACCGAGACTTCATTAGAAACCGATCCATATTCCTCAGAACATATTCTCGCGCCCCATATCCTGAAACAGCGTTGTGAGGAGAGCAGCTGGCGGCCCCAGGCCTGGGGAAGCGTTACAGCGCTCACCTTCCAGCTGTTCCCGAAGGCCGCCTCCGAAACAACGCTCTGGCCGCTCGGGATCCTCATGTCGTCCTGGGGGTAGTTGTTGAAGTTTCCGCAGAGGCCGCACATGTGGTTTTTGTAGGTCCCCGGAACACTGACCTCCAGGTGGGACCTCCCGTTCCACAGCACCTGTGGGGAGATACATGTTAGGTGGGCACGGCAGGCACACCTGACTGGTAGAGTATCTCTGCCCACTCAACACACAATGGACCAGAGCGCATAGAGGGAGCGACACGGGTCTGAACCTCAGCAGCACTGAGTGGATCTGAATGAATCTGTGAGTGTCTGAGTGACTCTGAACTGAACCTGTGAGTGGCACTGAATGACTCTGAATGAATCTGTGAGTGAGTGGCTCTGCATGAAACACTAAGTGACTCAGAATGGATCTGAATAAATCTGTGAATGACTGAGTTGCTCTGAATGAATCTCTGAATGGCACTGAGCAACTCTGAGCAGCTCTCCGCCACTCATAGGTCCAACCTTCAATGCCCACTCGTGAATGGTTTGCTATAATGGCACCAGACAACCAATGAGAATGAGCGGGAGAAACAGCACCTTCACTCCAATGTTGGTGTTCAGTAAGATGGTGTTGGTCTTTCGCTCCACATAGACATATGGCTCCTTGAGGTAAGGCAGAATCACTGTCTGGTAATCCACCTGATGAAAGAAGAGAGGAGAAGGAGGCGTCTCTGCAAAATCATTCCTAAATCAGTGCATTAACAAAAAACATCAGAAACCACTTAATTACCATGACAACCCAGTCCTGCAGCAGCTGCACCACGACGTCGCCAATGAAGACAGTGACCTCTTTGGTCCAGGACACGCCTTTGCGTCCGCGGTCATCATTGGTGACGTGAACGCTGCAGAACATCACAGTGAATTTTTCCCTTTTCACTTTAACGAAGCGGTAAGCAACAGTTTAGTAAATTCAACAGTTACAGCCACAAGCTGGTTCCAACATAGCCACTCTCTGGTGGGGTGGTTTAAAAATCAACATACCAGAAAGGTAACCACACATCCCACCTCTCTGAACAAGCGGCAGTTTGACCTTTGCTTGCAAATGAGGGCAGTGATGTAGACACCCTTGCAAATGTGATGGATGTGGACAGTGAACAGATAGAAGGACACTACACTGGCGTTACAGTAAAATCAGAAACAAACCACATCCTAATGAATGAAATGAACCACCCACACTAATGAATCAATCAAACCACCCATGCTAATGTATGAAATAAACCACCCACAAATAATGAATGGTTCAAACCACCCACGCTAATAGATGAATTAAACCACCCACACTAATGAATCAATCAAAGCCGCCTATGCTAATGAGTGAATCAAACCACCCACGCTAATGAATCAATCAAACCAAATACGCTAATGAATCAAACAACCCATGCTAACGAATGATTCAAAGCCACCCATGCTAATGTATGAATCCATCCATGGCCATCCATGCTAATGAATCAATCAAACCCCCCCACACAAATGAATCAATCAAACCACCCATGCTAATGAATCAAACCCCCCACACAAATGAATCAATCAAGCTACCCATGCTAGTAAATGCGGCATTCTCTGCTACTGGCCAGCAACACTCATCGTCTACATTCTACACATTTCCTGAACAGTTATGTTATTCACAGGGGGAAAACAACAGCCACATCAGACCACCAACATCCACTTAGGACAGCCAGGCGATGCCAGAGCAACGGATTAAAACGTTTGCACTGCGGGTCATGAGCTCAGCTCGACTCACCTGAAGTCCCCGCCCTCACAGTCCTCAGCCATCACGTAGGTGCAGGCCCCCTGGAAGTTGATCATCTTGCCGTCGAAGGTGCGGTAGTGGGGGTCCCCGAAAGCGACGCAGGTGGCCGGCCGCGGGATGCAGTGGGGGCAGCACATCCCCGGAATCAGAGCCGGGGTCTCGTCCTGAAAAAACACACCACACGCTCTGTCAGAAACACCTGTCCAGGTTTGACATGTGATAACAGGGCAGCAGCTTGGCATAGAGGGTAAGGAGCAGAGCTTGTAACTGAAAGGTTGCAGGTTCAATTCCCCACTGGGGCACTGCTGTAGTCCCTTGGGCTACATACTTAACCCGCAATTCCCTCAGGAAGTATACAGCTGTGTAAGAATTGTAAGTCACTCTGGATAAGAGTGTCTGCTAAATGACAAAAATGTAATGTAAAGTATCAGCCACACTGAAACCTGCTGCAATCCTGTTAAACTGTATGTCAGTGAGGGGACACAGGAGTGGAGCTAGGGCCTGGGGCAGGAATCATTATGTAGGGTATGTAATGTGCAATCATCATTTCTGTAATGATTTTGTGTAATGCGCCTGTCTGCAGGGAGGGGCAAAAGGACACGAACCACAGAGGGAGCCGGCGCACCCAGACAAGGTGAACCGTCAAGGGTATTGGCTGCGAAACACCTTTTTTACCTGCAGCGAGGAGCTGGATGATAAGGAGAGGATCAGAGCGAGCGAGAGAGGTGGAGAGAGAGAGGGAGAGGGAGAGAGAGAAGGAGAGATAAAGAGAGAGAGGAGGGGGAGAGAGAAAGATAGAGAGGAGAGGGAGGGAGAAAGACAGACAGGGAAAGAGAGGGGGGAACCGCAGGAAACAAGCTGCAGTGTGTGATACCCCGAAAAGGGGAGTTGTTCATTTTGCCATTGTTAATTTAGCCGGCTGTTTTCTGCTGGTGAACTCACGGCGGTGAACCCAATGAAATTTATTTTGTGTATTTCTCACCTCTAATTACGTCCTCAATAGACGCCGGTCCACAGACCGGAAAACTTTTTGATTTCGACCCTCCGCCTGATCCCTCCCGAACCAGACCACGCTACAGTGTGTGACAGATCATCACAGCTGTGGTAACATGTAACATCCTGTAATGGCATCACTGCCCCTGTAATGCCCTGGCTGAGAGCAGGTTTGAGCAGGATGTCAGGCAGATGCAGGGTAAACAGCTCTGATAAGGGTGTTTGTGACAGGAATAAATAACAGTGATAAGCAATCATTCCTCAGCCTAATGCACAGTCACAGAACGGCCTCTGTGCTGAAAAGCCCAGCTGAGTGGTGTGATCCGAAATGCTTTGCTCTCCATTAAAAATGATCATTTACTGGCTGTAAAACCTTCCTTCCCTGTGTCACTGATGCAAAATGAGGAAGGGGACTCATCCTGCCATTAGATCAAATCAATATTAAGTGAAGAGCACGTATCTGTGAGTGTGTATGCATGTGTGTGTGATGGGGGGAGAGTATATATATGTGTGTGTGTGTGTGTGTGTGTGTGTGTGTGTGTGTGTGTGTGTGTGTGTGTGTATGTGTGGAGTATATGTCTATATGCAGGTGTGTGTCGGTGTATTTGGCAATCTAAGACTCTTTAACCCCCCAGCAGTGAATGATGCAGTGATCAGTAATCTTCCATAGAAATATGACCATGCTCTGCTCTGTTGGGCTTCTGATTGCCCGTACACCATGATTCCCTCCCATCCAACCCTCTCTCTCTTTATCTCTCTCTCACCCTCTCTCCATCTCTTTCCCTCCATCTCTGTCTCTCCCTCTGTCTGCCAGACATGTCCAGGCATTGATTTTAAACTCTGATTGGTTCCCTTGGGCTCTTCCTAGAATCCAATACCAACAATCGAGCCTGAACATTGCTTTACTTTTAAGCAGCAACAATCTGGCACGTCAGATTGGCAAACAAACCAGAAATTCAGGCGGACTGCTCTTTCATACATGAAAGGTTGGTAAAAAAAAAAAAAAAAACTGGGGAAGTCAATAACCAGCACTCTGACCAGAGTCTGAGTCATGCCTGTGTTGAGTGGCAGGGGAACAGGAGCTGGCGTCATTTGCGCTGAAGTGCTGAGTTCACCGAGCTGCAAAGTGTCAGAGGTCAGGGGTCAAAAGGTGACGAGCGAGACACAGATTCTCAAAGCCCAGGAGGACGCAGAGTGATGCGAACACAACGTTAAAGTGCTGTGAGTGCGACGTTAAAGTGACATGAATGTGAGGTGAATGTGACGCTGAAGTGACGTTTGAGTCACGTTTGAGTGACATTCGAGTGACGTGCTGGAACTCACCGAGGCGCAGGTGACCTGCGGGCAGCGCTCCGTCTGACAGTGAACCTCTCCTGACACGCAGGTGCAGGAAGTGCACTCGTCCACCTCCCAGTGCTCGTTAGACAGGTAGACTGTCCCCTGGTACACACATGATACGCTGGGGTCTGAAACACACACACACACACACACACGCGCACACGCACATGAGCATTGCACATAAAATATTACTTTAATTTCATAAGTTTCATATTCACACACACCACATTTCATTAAAGTGAGTGTGTGTGCCTCTAGGTTTGGTGGGGTGTATGTTTGAGTGTGTGTGTGTGTCTGTGTGTGGTTGATTGTGTGTGTTGTTTTGGAAGTCGACTTCTTGATTATACAAGTCCGAACGCAGATGGTGTGCTTCAGAACTCCTCCTTTACAGGCTTACGGTTGCTGTGTAGTCAGTGAGATGTTTCCATGCAGAGGTGCATTGTGGGAATGCGCCGGGGGTACCTTGGCATTCGTGGCAGCATTTCCCTGGAGGCTTCACCTTCAACAGGCCGTCCTGACACACCAGCGCCCCGCACTCCTGGATGTTACACTCGATGTACCCCAGCTGCAACCACCCACCAGACACTGCTCAGCCAGCCCAGAGGCCACATATTTACATTTACATTTACATTTATTCATTTAGCAGACGCTTTTATCCAAAGCGACTTACATAGGTTACAGTTCTTTACAATGTTATCCATTTATACAGCTGGATATTTTTACTGAGGCAATTGTGGGTTAAGTACCTTGCCCAAGGGTACAGCAGCAGTGTCCCAGTGGGGATCGAACCGGCAACCTTTCGGTTACGAGTCCTGCTCCTTAACCACTATGCTACACTGCCGCCCACATATCCCTGCATCCCTCCTCCACAAACCACCTGGGCAACACTGCCATTCACCTCAGCACCTGATGACTAATACAGCCACCCACGCTGGCAGAGAAGTCGGCGTCTGAGACACCTGGATCTATCTTTGAGCCACGTCACATTAATCTTTTTCAACTCAGTCACCTGCATCTGGGGAATATATGCCCGTCCCTCAAGATGTTACAGGTGTGTGCCTGTGTCAGGGGACTCGTGTTACAGGTACATGGGTTACAGGTGTGGCAAGAGTCTCATGTGAAGGGTACAGGTGTTATCTGTGCGAAGACGTTGCTTACATTACAGGTACAGGTGTTGCAGGTGTGTGGGCGTGTCGAGGGACTCACATTACAGGTACAGGTGTTGCAGGTGTGTGGGCGTGTCGAGGGACTCACATTACAGGTACAGGTGATGCACTCATCCATGCTGTCTGTCCAGCTCTCCCCATTCGGCACTCGCTGGTTTTCATTCTCACCCTCTATCACACACTCTGCCAGATATTCAAACAAAACTGGATCTTAACATTGCTCATATTAAAACTAATACATTCAAAAATATTTTTTACAAAATAATCTTCTTCACACCACCATGTGTAGTTAGTTTCTGTGACCCAAATTACATGTAAATGACAGGCTGTCAAAAGACAACTCTAGATGGTCATAGACCTATCGTGGCACTTATTGGCCACCTGGTGGCAACATAAGAGGCAACTGCATATGCTATGTTTAAACCCTACAGATAAACACACTAACACTTAATGACTTCTTGTGAACTGTAAATCCAATTAACCTTACGTTTAATAAGCAGACACTTCTGATATTCTCAAAGGAAAAGCTAAAAACGTCCTGCTGAGCTAATGAAGGAGGCTTGTTTAGAGTTCTCCATTTCATGTTTAAACACGATTAAGGGCCAATGAGACAATACTCTTTCTGTGCCTGTGTTTTAGGAATGGGAACTGTGACTGCCAGCCATACAGGATGTGACACACACACACGCGCGCACACGTGCACACACACACACACACACACACACACACACACGCGCGCACGCGCGCACGCGCGCACACACACACGCACGCGCACACACACACACACGCGCGCACACGCGCGCACGCATGCGCACGCACACACACACACGCGTGCACACACACACGCACACATGCAGGACCCACGGCTGTAGTCCCCCCAGGGTGGGGTCCTGGCATATTTACCCTCGCAGATGGGACAGCAGGAGTCTTCGGGGGTGAACTGCTCTGATACAGGGCAGCTGAGCGGGAGACATCCTTGGTGCACACACGTCCAGGTGAGGTCCTGCTCAAAAACAACCAACAACCATATGCCCATATCCCTCACCAAACAAACAGCCACATACCCATATCCCTCACCAAACAAACAGCCAAATATCCATTCCCCTCACGAAAAAAAAAACCCATATACCAATCTCCCTTACCAACCAAACTGCCATATGCCAATCTCCCTTACCAAACAAACTGCCATATACCTATATCCCGCATCAAACAAACAGCCACATACCCATATCCCTTACCAACTACCCATACAACCATATATATCAATTACAAAACAAATATTCATATACCCATATTCCTTACCAAACAAACATCCATTTAACCATATCCCTCACCAAACAAAGACCCATATGACCATATCCCTCCCCAAACAACTCATATCAATATCTGTAACTACATACCCATTTTCTGCAGCTGTGTTCAGTTAATCATTTATGAGCAGATGCTCATCGCATCTGTGGCTTTTCCCTACACGACAGGCAGTCCCTCCCTGAGGAAAGCGTGAAGTATGCGATTTTGGGGGGGGGGGGGGGGGGTACCTTGCACTGACAGGTGAAACAGGGGTCGTCAGTGGCGTGGATCTCGTTGCCAATCAGAGTGTTTGTGCAGTTGCTCAGAGGCTCTGAAACAGACGAGATAATAAACGCTGGTTATAGCCCCACCTGAGCACTCTACAATATCATATAGAGACTGTATCATTTATGTTTATAAAGCGGTTACTCGTGAATTAGCCTTTAGAATTAGAATCTTTTTGTGATTATTTTGGAGAAATTAAATACCCACATTCATGTTTTGTTACATTTCATTCTTCAAATCTTGTGTTTCGTTCATCAGATATCTTCAGATGTACTATCTAAAGCTTGTTTTGATAGGTACATGGTAAAGCCTCCGCTGGGAGAACTGTGAAAGAACACTGTTCGTGAGAGCTGTTAAATATCAGCGATCCTGATCCATACGGCAGTTAAACCTTCACATGCTACACTTTTAATTCTCAGTGGGTGGACGGGTGTGGGAGGCCAGGCTATCACAGGGCTCCCCTTCACTCTCCATTCAGGCTAGTTATATTAACAAAGGGTGCTTTAACCAGAGTGCCAGACGGGGGGGGGGGTCTTCACAATCATCAGCATGACCTCCTCTACGCCCCCCATCCCCCACCTACTGCTTCAATATCTGACTGTCCTCCTCAAACATCAGACGTCAACACAAATGCACTGAGGCCCTGTGACCAAGGTGTGACTCAGGTGAATGATTCATGACAGGTTCTCAGTCTGATCTCTGGGTTTTTTTTTCCTTGCCTCTCTCTCTGTATGTGATGTAATTCAGCGTAGAACAGTCAATTAAGACAAGAATCGGCCGACAGCGTGACAAAATATCTGTATTATACGTGATAATTATTCTGTGCGATATGAATATATGGTGATTATTCTGAATGAGTGATATGGCTGCATGGTGATTATATTACATTACATTACTGCCATGGCGCTCTTACCCAGAACACCTTACACAGGTTACAATCTTTACAGGTTATCCATTTATACAGCTATATTCAATGAGGCAATTCTGTGTTACCTGCCCCAGCAGAGAATCAAACCAGCAACCTTTCAGTTATGAGCCCTGCTCCATACCACCATGCTGCACTGCCGCCCCAATACCCCTACACTCCTGATTACTCTATGTAAGTGATATGAGTGTAGGACAGGAAGTGGGTACTGACGGGCACACACTGGGCAGCAGGAGTCGGGTCCTGAGAACAGGATGTGGTTCTTGGGACAGTCCAGCAGGCTGGGGCACTGCTTCCTGTAACATCGCAGATGCTGCTCTCCGTCTGGCATCACCTACAAACGCACACGCACACATACACATACACACACATACACACACGCACGCACACATACACACACATACACACACACACACGCACACATACACACACATACACATACACGCACAAGCACATATGCACGCACAAGTGCACACAAACACATAAGGCCTGCCATTTTAACCTCACATAAGAGTTACAAGCTCCACTAGTGATGCCTGGATACCAATAAACTGCGATGCTGGGATGTTAACCAAGTTACACTGAACAGAAAGCATTTGCTCTCATTGGCTGACATGCGCTAGGAGTCTTTATCCACATAGCCAGTGTCCTGAAAGTGCACAACTCACTTCTGGCTTGGACAGGTCCTTAGTTAGGAGCTGTGAAATCACATTAAGTCTGACTTGAAACAGATCAAAAATACAGATTGTCATGTAGCACACCGCAGAGCTAACAGTGGATGAAATGTAATTAGGGTCTAATTGAAACAGTGACCCACGTGCTAACAGCAAATTACAAATGAAACATTTCTAACAGTGTCTTCATTTACGCGAGGGAGAAAGCTTCTGTCAGTGCCAGCCTTAAAACTGAAAAGTAGATTACAGTCAGATCAATGCCAGGACAATCAAAAAGGATTAAACATTTGACAAAATCAATGCCTGGTAGAAAATACTTCCATCAGTTAAAAGGTCTCCCACAGCTTGCTTTTTTGTGGCAGGATTATTAAATGGAAGACTGAGAATGGCTTTCAAAGTGCCATGTAATTGGCATAAATTTAACAAGCACAGAGCTCTGCATTAGCAGACATGAATTTGTATGTTTTATTAACGTCAAAACGTTTATCCGCGGTGAAACTCAACGCGTGTGAGGTTCTGTCTGGAAGAGCAGCGATTAAAGGCTGTTTGTCTTCCTACCTCACAGGTGCAGATCTGGCAGGGGTCATCCGAGGGGTGGAAACTTTCTCCTGGGCTGTACACCCGGTTATTGTAGATGCAGTCTGCGCACACACATGTGCACACACATACGCACACACACACACACACACACATACGCACACACACACACACACACACACACACACACACACACACACACACACACACACACACGTGCACACACCAACACACACACACACACACACACACACACATGTGCACACACCAACACACACACACACACACACACACACACACACACACACACACACACACACACACATACGCACACACACACACACACACACACACACACACACACAATGAAGAAACCATCAGTGATTCAGAACTCATTCCTATTCACCCAAAACTAACTCCTGAAACAACAAAAGACTTGTACGGCCAGTTTGTGAAAATGTCCTCCAGCCCCACATAAACCTCCACAATAAGAAACCCACCACAGCATGCAAGCAAAGGGAAGGAGAGAAGGTCCCCATTACTGTAATATTGAGTTAATCAGTAAGGAAAAATGTTGGAGTAACAAATATATTTGGATAAATCGAAATGTATTAACTTCACATCTTCATTATTGCGATGCTTTTGTTGTGTTTCTGCTCCAGGGAATGCACTCGCTAATTGGCATCGAGTGTCATGAATCGTACACTAAACTTAATCCCTGCACAAGGCTGAAGACAGTGAAGAAGGATCGATTGCATTACAAAGAAGTTTGTCGTTTTACTGTTGATACCTGAGACACCAGCTGGTAGGTAAGAGCCATCAGATAAAACTCTTTTTTTATTTCCTGTGGAATCCCCATTCAACTTGGCAACAATTGTCGTATTCTATGCATTTCGCTGTTCACTTTGCATTAAAGTAAACTGAGATCCTGACAGTTTAATCAAACCGCTGCCAGCACTCACCCCAGGCAACTGTGTGCACATTCCTGCCAAAGCAGGCAGTCAATTCAAACCCTCCACCCCACCCCAACAAAGAATTATCTCTAAACATCTGTTACAACTGGCCTTAAAATTATTATTTTTTCCAATCCTTTCTAAATGCATTTACTACAATAATAACAGATGACATTTAGTTGTTTGTGGATGAGCATAATTACTGTCTCCATTTAAGTCCTCTGCAAGCCATGAATATTTATAAAGTCAATTAAAATAAATAGAAGCTGTAGCAGTCAAGGCTATGCAGAGTACCCTTTCTCGTTATACAGCAAAATCAGGATTAAACTACTGTAAACAGTCAGTCAACTAGAGATTTGTACTAGGGCACCTCTAGGTTCACCTCACAGGTACATTTCATATAAACACAACTTTTTCCCAGGAAAAGTCAGTAAGTATTGAAAAATAATCCTCTTGGAAAGTGTGCAGTAGGATATACTAGCCCTTGTATGACTTGTATGTTCCTTAGATCACTCATGAATGCTCAGTTTTGTCCAACCAAACACTCTATCCTGTCTCATTTTGTCCGAGAACCACACTGTTTGTCAAAAAAATTTAAGACTAACTGACGTGTCCTCTCTGGAATTTCAGAAACTGGGGTTTGATTTCAGCCAACTTCACAGATCCTAGGATTTCCCAAAATCAATCTAGGTACATGAGCCATGAGTTCTTGCCATTCCATCAATCAGAAACTGCTCTTCTATCTGAGAGAAGTGAGGAATATGGTTGCAGTGAGACTGAAACAGAGAGAGGTGAATATGGATACAGGAGGACAGTAGAGAGTGGTGGAGTATGGATACAGAGGGGCAGTAGAGAGGGGTGGAGTATGGATACAGGAGGACAGTAGAGAGGTGGAGTATGGTTACAGGAGGACAGTAGAGAGGTGGAGTATGGTTACAGAGGGGCAGTAGAGAGAGGTGGAGTATGGATACAGAGGGGCAGTAGAGAGAGGTGGAGTATGGATACAGAGGGGCAGTAGAGAGAGGTGGAGTATGGATACAGAGGGGCAGTAGAGAGAGGTGGAGTATGGATACAGAGGGGCAGTAGAGAGGTGGAGTATGGATACAGAGGGGCAGTAGAGAGAGGTGGAGTATGGATACAGAGGGGCAGTAGAGAGAGGTGGAGTATGGTTACAGAGGGGCAGTAGAGAGGTGGAGTATGGTTACAGAGGGGCGGTAGAGAGGGGTGGAGTATGGATACAGAGGGGCGGTAGAGAGGTGGAGTATGGATACAGAGGGGCGGTAGAGAGGGCTGGGGTCGGGACGTAGGAGGACACACCTGCGCAGACAGCACAGCACTCCCCCGGGACGTGGATCTGGTTGAGGCAGGGGGACACGCAGCGCACCTCTGAGCAGGTGGTCACGCCATCCACACACATGCAAGACATGCAGGGTGTGCTGGAGGCGAACCAGGTGCTGCCCTCCGCCTGCTCCCGGCCGTTATACACACACCCTGCGGCAGACACGCAACACACACCGTCACAACACCCTCCGCCTGCTCCTGGCCGTTATACACACACCCTGCGGCAGACACGCAACACACACCGTCACAACACCCTCCGCCGGCTCCTGGCCGTTATACACACACCCTGCGGCAGACACGCAACACACACCATCACAACACCCTCTGAACCGGCACTGAGCCACACAGACAGCTGCGTCTGAAGAACTGTGTGTGTGTGTGTGTGTGTGTGTGTGTGTGTGTGTGTGTGTGTGTGTGTGTGTGTGTGTGTGTGCCTGTGTGTGTGTGTGTTTAAGAGCTGGGTCCTCAGAGCTGTGTTTGAGGACCTGTGTGGGAATCTGGTCAAGACTGGTTTCATAACCTCTCCCATCTCCCACTCACACATAACCACCTACACACATTAACCAGACAGGTCCTGATGAGCTTGCTGTAAATGGGCCCTTATGATCAGGATTATTGTCGGCCTGTAATGTACTGTCCTGCACAAAATGCATGATAACAGTCTGAAGAGGTATTGTTTTTTCCTGGTATAATAATAATTGCAATTGCATGAAATCTGAATGAGCATTTGCACTGATTTCCTGTTATGTGAAAAATGTTCAATATCTCTGTCTGAAAATTACTGCAATTACAGTGATCAAGATTCTGAGACTTAGGAATATGCTGAAATCTCTTCTAAACATTTCTGTCACTAAAACTGACAAATAACATTCTGTGGAAAGATTCGTGTATTTTTTAAAACTCCATTAAATTGTGTGAGAGAAAGATAATTAAGACTAAGAAAAAATTAAGGCTATCATTATGATAATTATATCTATTATAATTTACCAAACTTTAACCACAGCCAGTTACATTGCATGAATATTAATTACAATAACAACAGTACAAAACACATTTAGGTACAAAACATTTAGAATGAAGTACAGGAAAATAAGGATAAAAAGTGGGTAAAATAAAGTACAATAAATAATTTAAATACAAAACAAAACTCAGATCATTCTGAGTTATTGGTCTGACAAATTTTAAATAAACCTTGCAAATTATAATTACCTCTATTAAAACTACAAAGTATCCGCAGTATACAATTTGATTGCACGTGAATATTAAGTTCCAAAATATGTGATAGAATCAATAGTATCTATGCAAGGTGGCACTGTTATTTTCACTTTTTTCATTGAAGGTGTTGTGTTCACCTCCGATGTCTCCACATGACTGACAGTGACTATGGTATGAAGGCCTGACATCAGTGCCACCTATTCTGCCATCAGTCTCTTTCCTCAGAGAGGCCTCAGTTTTTCTTCTGCTGCCAGTAAAACTGTCAAAACCCATCCCCCTGCTGCCCCTGTCTGCCCTGTACCGCTGCCCCTGTCTATAGGGGCTGAGTGGGATTGGTGTGAGTGATTAGTACTGTACCTCTCAACCTGGCTGAGAGAGGTTAAGGGGTTTCTGAGGTGTGATTAATTCTGTACCTCTGACCCTGGCTGAGTGAGGTTAGGGGGTTTCTGGGGTGTGATTAGTACTGTACTTCTGACCCTGGCTGAGTGAGGTTAGGGGGTTTCTGAGGTGTGATTAGTACTCTACCTCTGACCCTGGTTGTGTGAGGTCATGGGGTTTCTGAGGTGTGATTAGTACTGTACCTCTGACCCTGGCTGAGTGAGGTTAGGGGGTTTCTGAGGTGTGATTAGTACTCTACCTCTGACCCTGGCTGTGTGAGGTCATGGGGTTTCTGAGGTGTGATTAGTACTGTACCTCTGCATCTTGGGCAGCAGGACCCTGGCTCCGTCACCTGGTGCATGCATATCAGCTTGGGACACTGGATACTGGTACAGTGGATATCACCCCTCTACAACACAAAAAGCACACCTTCATAAACACAACACTCTAACACCCTCACACACAGTGCTCTAACACCCTCACACACAGCACAGGCAGCAGTGGGCTTATTCCACTCCTCCTCTCTGCTATCATGGATCACAGCCCAGCTAACAGGGCCTGACTGAAAGAGAGGCGAAAGCAAGCCCTCTGTACTCCCTCTTGACTAAATGAGCTTTTAGAGTGTGTATGAATGACTGAATATGAACTGTATGGATGAATGAGTATGCACAGTATGTATGACTAGGTAAACAAATGTACACGCTTGTATGTATGAATGTGTATGTATGCATGAACAAATGTGTACAATATGTATGAAAAACAGACACATGTTTGTGTCCATCAGCTCTGAGGGGCGGGGCTAAAGGGGGACAGGAGGACAGGTGTGGGCGGGGCAGTTGTGGGCGGGGCTTACCCTGCAGGAACACTGCCGGCAGCCGTCCAGACTGAAGTCGTCGCCGTCGCTGTACAGCACACCATCCAGGAAGCAGTCCTGGCACTGAGGACAGCACTGGCCCAGCACTGGGGAGGGGTTCTTACAGGCTGGCTTACACACCACCCCCGAGCACCGCACCTCACCTCTCTGGAGTGTGGAGTCACACACACACACACACACAGACATACAGTACAGAGTCAAATACACACACACGCACACAGCACCGAACACGGTGGGTCTGTGTTCGACTGTGACGCACTGGGTCTGTGTGTTTTACAGAGTGAAACAGAGTCAAACACAACAACGGTGTGCTTAACACAGAGTCAAACACACAGAGACAGTGCTTAACACAGAGTCAAACACACAGAGACAGTGCTTAACACAGAGTCAAACACACAGAGACAGTGCTTAACACAGAGTCAAACACACAGAGACTGCTTAACACAGAATCAAACACATAGAGACAGTGCTTAACACAGAGTCAAACACACAGAGACTGCTTAACACAGAATCAAACACACACAGACAGTGCTTAGGAAGAAAGAGAAAGGGAGAGGGAGAGAGAAGGAGAGGGAGAGGAAGAGGGTGAGGGAGGGAGAGGGAGAGAGAGAGAGAGGGCGAGGGAGAGGAAGAGAGTGAGGGAGGGAGAGAGAGAGAGAGAGAGGGCGAGGGAGAGGAAGAGGCTGAGGGAGGGAGAGGGAGAAAGAGAGGCAGGTAAATGCTCACCACACAGGTACACTCCTGACAGTTGTCTGTGGGGGATACCCAGTGCACACCATCTGCATACTCCTGACCCTGGTGGACACAGACTATGGGAGAGGGGGTGCAAATGTCACTGCTGCAATAACACTATGCATGAGCAAGCGTGTGCGCACACACACACACACAATCATAAACCTGTCACTAAAGAGCTAACAGTATGGACATACACACACACCTGTCACTAAAGAGCTAACAGTCTGGACACACACATTGGGTATCATCCCCATGCCACTGCTGCACTAGCACTGAGAGGTGGGGCTCTCAGCAGTATGACTGGGGGGGGGGCACGCCACAGCAGGGTTCAGGCCGACCTCAAGTCCTTTCGCTAATGCACTGATAAAAGGGAATCAATGGGGTGTCAGTGTTGCCGAGGCGACGGGTCTTCGCCAAGGGAAAATGCGTGTAAGTGAGGGCCATAGACGTGCAAAGGCCATGGTGGAACAGCTCTCATTTAGCAGAGATTTCTACCCGTTGACGAGTAAAACCCCTTAACATGGATCACCAGGTGAGCTGAACTCTTCACCACAGAGGCGTAGTGTCTTTTAAAGAGCACTCCTCCCACACCGCTCCGCAGTAATGGTGCTAACGTGGCTCCATGCACAGCCAAAGAGTGGAGCAGGCTTCACAGGGAAACTGCGTTCCTGCTGCAGCTCAACTGGCCTCAAACATTAATCCCTAAGGCTACTCAATTACCTTTTCTGTAAAAAACACAATTTATTTATTTATCGTAATTGCCGGACTCCCCAATCTGCGTTTGTGAAGATTGAAAGTAACACTTAAGTGCGAATCAAAGTTAAGAACAGATCTTGATTGAATCCGGTCTGAACACAACAACAACTGAAGCCAAACAACCCCTTAGATTACAAAATGAAAATGCTCTGTTCTGTGTAAAATTACTTCCACATCCACGAAAAAAAGCTCTGCTGTGTTCTGTCGTTTTCAGGGGAAGCTCTGAGCGGAGACCTGAGTTTTTACCTTGGCACTGGGGACAGCACTGGTTGGGCGGAGTGACGGGGTTGGGGCAGGGGGTCGGGGGGCAGACCGTGGGGGTGCAGGCGATGTTGCCCCGTAGGCAGCTGCAGCGCTGGCAGGGGCTGGACGGGGGGGTGAAGGTCTGAGAGGAGGTGTACTCCACCCCCTCGTACAGACAGCCGTCACATACCGGGCAGCACCTCCGCGACGGCACCGGGTGAGAGCACTGCTGAGAGCAGGGCTTCCTGCGGCACGTCACCACCTCATTCTGAGAGAGAGAGAGGGAGGAAGAGGGAGAGAGAGAGAGGAGAGAGAGAGATGGAGAGAGAGAGAGAGAGAGAGAGAGAGAGAGCCAGAGAGAGAGAGAGAGAGAGAGCAAGAGATGGAGATGGAGAGAGAGGTAAAGAAAAAGAAAGGGAGAGAGAGAAGGAGGGAGGGAGAGAGTGCGTGAATTCATTACTCCAGATGTACAAGCAAAAGCTCACCCTACACTGCAACCACGTCTGAGGTAAACGCTGAGCTGCTGTTCCTTAAATTACAAGCAGAATAAAAAGATAAAGACAAAATCTGAACTCATCTGAGTGCATCTGTAAATGCTAAATTCAAAAATGATTTTAAATGCAAACTTCCCAAATTACCTTCCAAGCAAAGTGCTTCTTTCAGCTCAGTGCTGCTCTTTGTTAGCTCTTTCAGACACAGTGATGGTTTCTGAGAAAGAAGGTGTGGATAGTGTGTTTGTGTTTACTGAAGGGGATTCTGGTACAGCGGCATCACACACTCACCAGGCAGGTGCAGGTGGAGCAGCGGTCTGACGGCAAGGTGAAGGAGCTCCCGCTCTCGTACACCTGCCCCAGGTGATCACACGCTCCTGTGCAGACGGGACAGCACTCTCCAGGCGGGGTGACAGGGTTCCGACAGGGGGCTGGGGGACAGGTGACAGCAACACAGGTGACACCCCCATTCTGAAAACATAAAAAAAAACCTCACCAGAACGCTAGATTAGCCAAAAATGCTGAGAGGGCAGGATATTGACCAAAGCACAAGAGAGCCCCAAAACACCCTTACAGAATACCCCAGCCCTCCTAACTGAAAAAGGAAAACATGCACATGTAGTCTAACACTACTTAATTTGGTCTGAACAGCACCTTTCTAAACATGCTAATAGTTTGGACTCCACTTGCTGTGCTGTGCTACACATTTCTTACATTGTGCAGGTGAAAGCTGTTCTCTGTCAATAAACTTCCATTACAGTCAGTTTCATTACACACGTAATGTTACCTTTTGAGAAACAGTAGATGCATATTAAAGCAGATTGTGGGGTAGATTGTGGGGCAGAATGATTTTGAGGAGTGATGAAATGGTCCCTGGGATAGCTACTTATAACCCCACACAAGCCCTGGGTGAAGGAACCTGTTCTTATTCTGAATGGCTCACTTTTTAACGTTTTTTCTTTGTATTCCTTTCATAAGAACATAAGAACATATTATGACAAAAACAGGCCATTCGGCCCAACTAAGCTCGCCATTTCTTAATTAAAGAGTATGTATTTTTCCATTCAAATGCTCATCTTAAAAATACAAAAAACAGGCTCAACAGGCCTGTAGCAAACCCTTCCATTGGTCAGAAAAATAATGACTGCTATTTCCGTGGTTCTCCCCTATAGTTTTGTCCCTGCTGGTGGAGCCCTTCGAAGCCTGTCCTCCACCACGTCCTCGCTCCTCGACGGAAACACTTTTGCCCAGAGTGTTCCCACGGGGACGTACCAGGCAGGTGCAGCGCTGGCACTTGCTTTTGGGGTCGGGGAAGCGCTCCCCGTTGTCGCAGTCTCTGCCGTTGAAGTGGCACCCCTCGCACACGGGGCAGGTGCACAGGTCGACGGCAGGGTGAGGGCAGGTCACCTTGGGGCACGGCTTTGAGCCGCAGGTCACCTCACCTTTCTGCACAAACAAACAAAGCAAAGCAGAGCATGAACAAAGAGCCGCCCTTAAACAAACCGATCGATGCGTGACTCACCAAAGCCAGGTTCTCTGCCACGCGAGCGCGAACACGCCTAAAATAAACACCTCCCAACAGGCAAGCGAAACAGGAGAAACAACTCAACCATTTATGGGAAGGGGAGCCCAGATTTAAAGCGAAGAGAGCATCCGACGCTCCATAAATTTGTGCATGAGGTTAAACTCACAGAGATCTGATTATGCTTTGAGCGGGTGAATTTAATACCTCTTCAACCTAAATATTTAATATAAAGCTACATTTTACCATTCAGTCCTTTGCTCAGCTGTGTAAAGATGAAGAGATTTTCACAATTATTTAGATGAATGATTACAATTATTCAGACATATCTTATTCAGGTGTATATACAGTGTAGTTATATTAACTGAATAAATGTACATAATCAAAAGCATCATGATTATTCATGAGTTACATAGGCATTGGTTGTAACGATAATCAACGTTTACAAATGATTTTCATAAGATGCTGGACTTGTCTGTCCCTATGGGTCGTGGGTTTTCATTACTCCAAAATTTTCTTTGCAAATTCCCCTTAACCGTGCAATTTTGCCCAATCCTTCATGAAAAAAAGCTGCATAGCATTAGAATTTCCAAAAATCCCCAATTATTAAATATCTGGGAGTGGATGTATATGCTACATCACAGCGCTATGACCTCAGTCTTCAGAAGAGATCAGAGAAACTCTGAAATGGATTCCATCAGATGGGGGGCAGTTGGGGCAGGAGGCACTTCTGCTGTAAAGATAACCACATGCAGCATCCACCTTTTAACAGGTGAGGACTCCTCTTATCTCTCCTAACAAAGCCCCAAAGCCTCACCTCAAACTCACCGGGAAGCAGTGGGGTACTCAGATCAAACTCCCATCTCTGCGAGTGTCCTGGCATGACCCACCATTAAAGAATTTAACTCTCCCGCAACCAGCATTTCATCCTTTCTAACGGGATGCTTAATCCTGATGTCCCTCTCATAGTGTGACCAGGAGAAAAAAATACTGCCTCACTACACACACACACACACCTAAATAAGTCACATTCTTCAACCTGTCATTGCTAAGTGAAAACTCACGGGGTCCTGTTGTTTAAGAGGGAAAAAACAACATATTTGTAATTAGGTTGTAGTTTCCTTTACTTTTCAGTTTCAGTGATCAAGTTGAATGTGCTAATTTTCATCCACGGAGAACTTTTAAACAAACCCCTTCCCTTACAGACTGGAGACTCCATTGGTCCCGTAGCGTCAGTTGGAAGCTACGCTTGTTTGCAGGAGATCAATGGTTCACCCTGAAGGAGTTCAAATCAATGCAGATTTGGCATTCAGAGCAGTCATAATATATGTGATCCCCCACAATTTTATGATTCTTCACTACACTCAGGAGGGTGTCCATTTATACTAAACTGGCACTGATGTACTGTATATGCATAAGCTATTGAGAATAACAGCCATCAATCACTTCAATGCCATATCTATTCTATTAAATTCCAGGATATTGGTCTTCTTTTATGTCTAAACTTTTTTGCAGTTATACAGGCCAATGGAGTGCCATGGGGCACAGAACTACTAAAGCACCCACTAATAGAATTATTCAAAACTACAGCACAGACAAAAGCATTCACTTCAAGTCCGTGTAAAAAATTATGCAAAGCCGCATGCAGTCCACATGGGTTTGTAGCCAAATGGAAAGCGGTCTCACTCGACTCATTAAAAAGATCAATTGGCCCACAGTTGTGAATAATGTTATTCTGGCCTCAAATAAACCCTAATGATAACCCGTTGAATGGTTTCAAATGAATTCTGCTTTTCCCCTTGGGGAAAAGTCAGGAAGAGTGTGGCAGACCCATCTGGCTATGAGTAGCCTTGATTATGGATTT
Organism: Megalops cyprinoides; assembly: GCF_013368585.1. NCBI lineage: Eukaryota > Metazoa > Chordata > Actinopteri > Elopiformes > Megalopidae > Megalops > Megalops cyprinoides. Next base: position 22,100,829 of record NC_050605.1, read on the forward strand.
GGAAACAGTGTAAGAACCTTTAGATTAATCAGCCTGGAAAGTCCTGCTCTTTCATAAATTTTTCTTTGATACAGAGAAAATCCCCCTCTCCATTACCATTACTTAATTTATTAATTTGTTTTTTCTGAATAACATAATATAATAACATATATATAATATATATGTATATATGTATATATGTGTATATATATATATATATATATATATATATATATATATATATATATATATATATATATATATATAAAATAACATAATAAAAAAATGAAAACTCTTTATTTTTAAATTTTTAGGATTATTGGTGGGATTTTATTTATACACTAAGAAACTAAGGTTATTTGAACAGCTGGTTTTACATTAATGCAAACACAACAACAAATCAAAGATTTATCATACACAAAAACATTTAGTAAAGGGCTCCACACAGGCTCGACGCCAAGAGGAAATACAGAGGGGTACAATTACAATCCACGGGGGTGCACAAAAAGTCGTAAATACTATGTAGACATCGGGATATAAGGGGACAACTGAGGTTGCACTGGGGTCCGTCTGGGGGTGCAATGCACCCCTAAGCACCCCCATAGCACCAGGCCTGGTTCCACAGTAGTCCCAGCACAGCATAGGTTCCACGGTGTACCAGCACAGAGAGAACTCCATGCTCCAGTATTAGTGTTAGTCTACCCCCACCAGGAGTGGGAGTGACAGGGAACTTCTCTGTAGCTCCAGAGCGCCACCTTGAGACCCGGAGGACTGGCAGCTCAGAGATATGACACATTTTATGATGTGCACAAACAAAGAAGGGTCTGCTGGGAGGAGAAGGGGTGGGGCATAGGGGCTTACCGTGCATGTGCACTCCTCACAGGCGCTTTTGGGCCCAGGGAAGCTCTCCCCATCAATGTAGGACCTTCCCTGGAACACACAACCTGCAGAGACACAGCCACAGTCAGAAGCCGCTAAAGCAAACCACACAAGCCTCACCAGTCCCTTTTTGCTGAGACTGTGCTTCCTGAGTCAGGACAGGCTGATAACCAGCTCACTGACCGCCTGGCGATATACACCTAATGGCGTTTAAGAGGTATATTGTCCTTGCCACAGACAGTCTGAATAAATGGGATTTGCTTTCTGAACATGGCTGTTCCCTAATGCCATACTACTGAATGTCCTGCTGGGTCACATGATTTCACCACCTTGCCGCACAGGCAAGGACAATAAAGTAATCTAATCTGATCTAATCTGATCTATTCTGGTGAGCTGACAGACAGCTCACATCCGCCTTCTCTCTCCTAAGCCCACAGGGTCCCAGCAGGCACGGGAATTGTGGGCGTGTCCTGTCTCACTGTACCTCCGCAGACGGGACAGTCACAGGTGCCCGGGGCGGGGTGCGAGCAGGGCGCGGGGGGGCACATTCTCTGCACACACTGCACCGTACCTGCCTGCAGGGGAGAAATTAGCACACCTGACTATCCCACTGAGCACGCTCATTACACAGCACTGCACACAAACAGAAAGGCTGTTACACACAGGAGCCGGTTCACATCCGTGGTGTTACACTTGCCTAAAATAAGGTAACATACATGCAAAATGGAAGTGAGGAGATTTACCCTGCAGGTGCACTCCACACACGCATCCAGAGGGTCGGGAAACGACTGCCCGTTGGTGACGGTCACACTGTTGTAGAAACATCCTGACGGGAGACAGAGCAGATTTGGTCCAACGCTCCAGTTTCCTTGCTGCCTTCACTGACTGGCATTAGGACTTACAACAGCCTTTGAACACATATTTCATTTTTCACGGTATCAGCTATAAAAAACTTGCAGTTGCAGCTGTGGAGTGAACTGGTTAGTCCTGTCTCTGAAATGTGAACGTGGCAGGGGTCTTCTGTGTTCTAATCACAATCTCTCCGTTTCAATCCGAAGAGCTCCATTACAATGCTAGTCACTCTGTTACAGACCTGGGTGTTCCATTATAGAGTTGGGAGTTCTGTTACAGCACCAGACAATCCATTACAATGCTGTGTTCTCCATTACAGTGCTAGGCACTCTCCCTACAGCACTAGGCGATCTGTTACAGAGCCGAGTGCTCCGCTACAGTACCAGGTGCTCTGTTACAGTGTTGGGCTCTCCATTACAAAGCTTAGTGCTCCATTACAGAGCCGGGCTCTCTGTTACAGCACCAGGCTCTCTGTTACAGAGCCGGGCTCTCTGTTGGTGCTTACCTTCACAGACAGGACAGCAGCTACCTGGCAGGGTGACGGGGTGGGTACAGCCAGATGAGTAGCAGGGCTTGGGGCTACAGGTCACATGACCACTTGCGCAGGTGCAGCGGTTGCACTGGTTACGGGGGTCACTGAACTCCTGTCCGTTCAGGTACTCCTCCCCGACATAGCTGCACCCTGTGTGTGGGGGGGGGGGGGGGGGCAGGACACTTTAGACACCCACCTGGGCACTGGAATGTGTTAATTCAACATCATGGGTTTTGCTCATTACCACTACACTATACTGCTGCTCCTTACCACTTCTCCATATTGCTGCTCCTTACCACTATACCACACTGCTGCTCCTTACCACTATACCACACTGCTGCCCTGCTCTGTACCGCTACACCACACTGCTGCTCCGTACCACTACACTACACTGCTGCTCCTTACCACTTCTCCATATTGCTGCTCCTTCCCACTACACCACACTGCTGCTCCTTACCGCTACACCACACTGCTGCTCCTTACCTCTACACCACACTGCTGCTCCTTACCACTTCTCCATATTGCAGTCACATTCATCTTATCACGGTTATCCTCAAACATGCAGCAAATGAAAACTCCCCCTGTTAGCCGGTCGCACACGCAGGGCCACAGGTGGCCCCTAGGGGGCGGCGTGTCTCACCGTCGCAGACCTGGCAGCACCGCTCCTGCACAGGGAAGGGACAGGTGAGGGCGGGACAGCGCTTCCTCTCACAGGTGACCGAGCCCTGCCGGCACACGCACACCCCGCAGGGGTCCGAGGCATCCGGGAACATCTCCCCATTGGCGTGCTCCTTCCCGTCATACAGACAGCCTGTCGGGCACACAGAGAGTGGGGCGAGATCATCCTTCCTGTTCCTGTTACCCAGCATCCCCCTGTGTTTCCCACACTCATCTGCTGAGCTGGGTCCCTCCAGGAGCACCTCACCCGAGGGCGTCCCTGCAGCCCTTCCAGGGGAGTCAGAACACAGACTCTGCTCTTTGTGTGTGTCAGTTATTATCACTGGCAAATTATTACAGTGGTACTTACTCTCACACGAGTGGAAGGCTTCACTATCATTTTAAATTAATGCATTACTTCATACATTTTACATCAAGAGGACTTCATTCCTTAAAGCCTTCAAAGAACAATCTCTTAAGATTCTTTAAATAAATAATAAGCAATGCTGTTTATCATAAAATACCAAAAACTCAATTAAGGTAAAGCAACGGAGGGTCCAGGAGCTCAAGAGTGAATCCTGTCCAATCACAGTCCAGCACCCAGCGGCAGGCCCCGCCCCCTCTCACCGTCGCAGGTGCGGCAGCAGTCCTGCAGGATGGGGTGGGTGCAGTGGGCGTGTCCACAGGGCCTGCGCTGGCAGCTGATGCTCCCATTGGTGCAGACGCAGGTGCGGCACTTATCCACGGGGTCGTAGAACTGCTCCGTGTGTCTGTAGCTATGGCCCACATACTGACAGTCTGCAGGGGGTGCTGTAGGACATAACACACAAGCCAGAGCAACAGCTAGCGCAACACCTCAGCCACAGTTTTGGGAATCTTAATTTTCCCGGTGCTAAAGGGTTAATTGCTTGTTTAACATGTCTGCTTACTTTCAACTTGTTGAGGTGTGATTGTAGGGTATCATTATCACCATTTCTTATAGTACCATTGGCATTACAGATCACAGAGGGTGTATCTAGAGTAACCTGCTTGGTTACGGTTAGAGTTGGGTTAGAGTTGGCAAACACAGGGCACTTCTTACTCTGTGTTTAATGTCATACAGTTGTACTTTTAAGAGCCCAACGGAGGTGTTCCTCAGCGGAAATGTCCACCACATAGAACAGGCTCATATATTTCACAACTAGACCAAGCATAGTGCCGTCACAGCAGCGATATAACATTACATTATTGTCATTTAGCAGACTCTCTTATCCAGAATGACTTACGTGGGGTATAATTTTACATTATCCATTTAAACAGCTGGATATTTACTGAGACAACTATGGGCCAGGTACCTTGCCCAAGGGTGCAGCAGCAGTACCCCAGCGGGGAATCAAACCAGCAAGTTTTTGGTTACAAGCCCTGCTCCTTACCACTATGCGACACTGCCATCCCAAGTAGTATTCAAACCTTCAGCTCTAACCTCAACCCCACACTGGAGCCTTATATATTCGCAAGATTAATGAACCATTTTTGATGCTGGCTGCCATCCAGGCAACAATCGCACAATTTCCAGTCTGTGTCCACGCACACGGAGTAGCGATACACCGGGCTGTGCATTAGAGAGACAGAGTAATTCAGGATGCAGATTGCCTGGGTGAGATGTTTCCGCTCCTCAGAGACAGGGAGCTGAATTAATAAGTACGTGGCTCACTAAGGCAGGAGATGCGCCAGGGGGCCAAGGAGGCACCCCGCACACGTGCGCTGGCGATTTGTGTCATCAGAGGGACTCGAAGGTCCTCACTTACAGGAACCATCACTGTCTCCTGGGGCTTCAGGTCGCGGTGACCAATCAGAAACAAACATCTGTGGGCCCTTGTCTACAATCTTAAATCAACAGTCCCTGCACTCGCAGATCACTGATTATGTTCATTCCTTCAAACATCTGAAGTACTCACTTTCATGATAATAATGCTGTGATCAGAATGAACATTCTACCGTAATCCTGGGACTGCATTGGACATTACTTAATAATGCTCTGATTAGAATGATTTTTGTTGTTGATTTTATTTTTTATTTTTTTGCGATTAGAATGAATTGTAGATTTTGAAATTAAAAAACAGCTGCTGGTAAGACAACACACATCAAAAGGAGGGAAGGGGGAAAAGAAATAAAAAAGGGAGCGAAGAAACGAGAGGCAGAACAGAGTGAGAGTAAACTGCTTCCTCTGAGCTGAAATGCAGGCTGAATGCAGCCTGACCTTTAAAGGGGGTGAATTCTCCACACACGAATGTCACTCTAAATTGCTTGTGTGCGTGCACACCTGCTAATTACCTGTTACTGTTGTTTTTGCAATGCTATCGTATTTATTTTAACAACAACTGCACCAGGAACTTGAGCCACAGAAAAGCATTTTATATGTAAAACTTATTATTATTAGTAGTAGTAGTAGTAGAAGCAGTGGTACTGATACAATCATTATCATCAGTGATACTTCAAAATGTAGTCTTTTGGATGCAGGAAAACCATGTGCAATTGCAGACTGCAATTCCCCACCTGGACACTGGGGGCAGCACTCTCCAGGCACCATGTAGGGATTGCTGCATGGCATTGCAGGGCACCTCTTCATCAGGCACTGGACATTTCCATTCTGAGGATGAAGGAAGTCAGAGCGTCATTAGCTTCTGCCGAGGATAACCGAGGTGCTGTCAGCTGAGCGACAGTCAGAAAGACATCGAACTTTGCCGTGGGGGAGGGGGCTACATCTTTTCACTGACAGGTCAATATAACTGCAGCGAGCTTCACCCTAAACTTTGAATTAAAAACGTAAGCAGATGTCACTTTTTTTTTTTTCTTTTTACAGACACATTCCAGCGGCCTGCCTCATCCTGACACTTTGCTTACATTTGTGGCTGAAATTGTAATGACTGGAAGTCTAGGCACTAAATCAGTGCACAGTTCTGCCCCCCCCCCCCCCCCACAGGTTCAGCTGCTTTATTCATCAGGAACACTGTGCATGGACCAGACTCACACCAACCACATTCACAACCAATCTGCATGGAATGTGAGGTGCTAATCAGACCAGGGGTACAGCAGCTGTGGTTTTTAAATAGCAAAAAAAAAGGGTAAAAGTCAAAGAAGGTTGTTTTAATGAATCAACTTTCCTGGCGCAACAGAACGCAAAGAACTTCTGAGATGTGGTGAAGGCAGCCAGCGAGACCAGTTTTGGTCGGTAAAACTGAGGGAAACTCACAATACAATGACACGTCCTGCAGCCGTCTGTAGGATGAGGAAACTCCATTCCGTTGGGATACTCCTTCCCAGCGTAGTTGCATCCTGTCGCACACAGACACCGGTATTCATGTGTGAAAACGCCACAGCACAGCCAATGCTACACAAAAAGCTGTTTGTTACAGAATATTCTTCAGCCTCTTCACCCAGTACATTACAAGCGCTAAAACACACTTTTCCCAGTGTTACTTTCTGATTCTGGAATACCTTGTAAATACTGCAGCTCTCACAGTAAAAAATGTCTCATCTGATGTGGTATAAATCCAGTAGGTTCAACTAAGTTAATTTATAGATTGGCTTTGACATTTATTCGGTTTTATGTTACAAGAGACCTGACGAAGGAATGTGTGTGGGAGTGTGTGGGAGCATTTTGTACATATTAGACATGTTGAAGAAGTGTACCGGGACATGTCCCTGTATATGCGGTGTGTTGAATAAGCGTGTTGGGGTGGGCCTGGTTACCATTGCAGTTGTTTTGGCAGCAGGAGCCAGGCAGCGGGTGGTTGCAGTTGGGCCGGGGGCATTCCTGCTCCTGGCAGTTAATATTCCCCCCCAAGCAAACACACTGCTGACAGGGATTGACTGGGCTGGGGAACTGCTCTCCATCAACAAACACACGGTTTTCAAAGCCACAGTCTGGAAGGAGACAGGACACACACACACACAGACACACACACACACACACACACACACACACACACACACACATACACACAGAGACACACACAGACACACACACACACACACACACACACACACACACACAGACACACACAGACACACACAGACACACACAGACACACAGACACACACAGACACACACACACACACACACACACACACACACAGACACACACACACACACACACACACACACACAGACACACACACACACACACACACACACACACACACACACACACACACACACACACACACACACAGACACAAACAGATGTTAGACTGTGAATCTGAGCAATTTCGGTGAACACCAGTACTTCATGAATACTGATATCAAATTTTGCATAAAATAAGATAAGTCAAGCAAAGATTTAGTAACAATCAACAAGCCTTATTAAAAATATAATTACTCTTTGGTGTAGATTAAAGACACAAATGAGCCAGAATAAGGTTTTTTGATAGAAATAAATACAATCAATGGAACAGCATGTCAGTGTGCATGAGAAAGGCATACTTTAACTTCACTCTCAACCACTGCACTCTGGTGCACGTGAGCACAATCACTCAAACACCAAGCTATTTTTACACACTGCAGAAGTTATTAACAGTTTGTGTTTTTGCAGGTGTAGCTCTGTGAGAACAGCTTCCAGCAGAGCCTGACTGGATGGTACCATCAGCTGGTTTGGGTATTTTTGAAAAGGCAAGCTGAAAGGTGGGAGCCATGTTTAAATGCCGCTGGTGACCAGGAGACAGGACAACATCTGAGAACAA